>NW_027397075.1:35906647-36067627 GCF_003265705.2 Callorhinus ursinus
TCTCTCTCTCAAATAAATAAATAAAATCTATAAAAAAAAATTAAAAAAAAAAAGAATCATAAGGCAAAAAATCATAAGGAAAATGCATTTACAGCCCTGTACTGTATTTATCCAAAAAATCCATGTATAAGTGAACTCATGCAGTTCAAACCCAGGTTGTTCAAGAGCCAACTGCAACTGAGTCATTACAGGTAAAGCACTTAGAAAAGTGCTACAGTCTATGGTTTATAACTGCAGCCTAATAATATTAGTTATTACTATTATTATTATTCCATGCGCTCTCTCCGCATGCCATTCCCCCTGCATCTCCACATATTCACCAACGAAGAAGATCCTCCCCTCCTTACAAATCAGAAAATGGGAGCTCAGAGAGACTGAGTAATGCACTCCACGTCCCACAGTTAGCCCTGGTCGAACCAGACTTTGGATCCAGCACATGTATTAATCACAGTTTTCACAGCCTCCCAAGTCAGCAGTTCAAAAATACACAACATAGACCCATTCCTTTGTTTGTTCATTCACTCCTTCACTCACTAAGAGCTTACAGTGTGCCAGGCACTGGACGTGGTGTTGGGGATCTAGACATGAACTAGGCAGATCAGAAGGGAACTGCCTTCAGGGGCGCCTGGCTGCTTCAGTCAGTAGAGCATGTGACCCTTGATCTCAGGGTCATGAGTTTGAGCCCCATGATAAAGATTACTTAAAAATAAAATCTTAAAAAAAGAAGAAGGGAACTGCCTTTATAAAGCTTGTATGCTTGTGAGGGAGACAGATAAGCAAACAAAAATAAACCCATCATGGGCGCCTGGGTGGCTCAGTTGGTTGAGCGACTGCCTTCGGCTCAGGTCATGATCCTGGAGTCCCGGGATCGAGTCCCGCATCGGGCTCCCTGCTTGGCGGGGAGTCTGCTTCTCCCTCTGATCTCCCCCCTCTCATGCTCTCTCTCTATCTCATTCTATCTCTCAAATAAATAAAATCATTAAAATAAATAAATAAAATCTTTAAAATAAATAAATAAATAAACCCATCATATCCTATCAGACGATGGTAAGTGCTATAAAGAAAATGAGAACAAGTCAGAGGATGGAGTGTCAGGATCGAGGTGGGAGGCTTATTTTAGGTAGAAGAATCAGGGAATACTTCCCTGAGAAGGTGAGATAAAACCAATGAGGGGTGTTCTATGGCAAGATCCGGGGAAAAATGTGGAAGGTAGAGTGAACTCGAAGTGCAAATATCTTGAGACAGGAACAAGGTTGGCCTAGCGGAGGAGTGAGAAGTTTGGATTCTGGAGGGAGCTGGTTTGGAGAGAGAAGGTGTAAAAGAGCCTCTTGAATAATAGGGAAGCAAATTAATGGGGGAAATAAGACAGTGTTGCCAGGCACCGCTGAGAATCCACTCGAGCTCTGAGTTCATAAAATTAAGACCAGCAAGCCTGCTTCGTATTTTTAATCCAGCCACATTTGGAGATTTGGTGCTTGGATGCAGACCTGAGTAGGTGAGTAGAGTGTTACCAGATCTGGGGGTTTGGCAGGTAAAGGCAGTAGAGGGGAGAGAGGCAAGGGCATTGAGCCTGTTCCATGGACTCAGGTGAGTGTCTGAGGGCAAGGCCTGAGGGCCATGATGGACGGTGACAAGGTCTAGGGATGATGGCCTGGTGGACGGAGTGAGACCCAACAATGGCTGGAGTGGGGTTCCAGAGGGAGCAAGCTGGAAGTGAGAAGGTAGTAGCTGGAGAGGGGTGCCAGAAATCCACAAGTACTAGTACTAGTACAAGTCCTACTAATGAGCAACACAGAGCGTTACTGTAAGACTATTTGGCTGAGAAGTCATTGTTGATCACCCATACCAGGGGTCGCAAACCTGGCCACATACTAGAATGACCTGGGGAGCTCCTAAAATATACACGGGCCTCCGATTCTCTAATTCCAGCTCAATTGGTTCAGAGGAGGGGGTGGCAGTGCCCGAGGTTTTTTAAAAGTTTCCCAAATAATTCTGAAGTGCAGCCAGGGCTGGAGTTGATTGGTCTAAGCAGGCCAACCAGCGGGCCTGAGGAGAGGAGTGGTAAAGAGTATGGACGTGAGGGCGCCTGGGTGGCTCAGTCGTTGAGCGTCTGCCTTCGGCTCAGGTCATGATCCCAGGGTCCTGGGATCGAGCCCCGCATCGGGCTCCTTGCTCGGCGGAAAGCCTGCTTCTCCCTCTCCCACTCCCCCTGCTTGTGTTCCCTTTCTCGCTGTCTCTCTCTCTCTCTGTCAAATAAATAAAAATCTTTAAAAAAAAAAAAAAAAAAAAGTATGGACGTGAGCCAGCAGGGCTCCAGGTTGCACTGGAGGAGTGACCTCGAGTTGGTGACTGGCCCAGCATGGGAGGTTTATGGAGATTGGACGGCCTGTCCTTCAGAGCCAGTGGGGAAGGGGCAGCGAGGAGCAGTGGTCCAGGAGTGACCATGAGGAGCAAAGCAGACACCGGCCGCTCCATCAGGCCCTGGGACTCTTGAGGGGTAGCTCCATGTCCTCAGGAGTGAGTTGGGTATCAGTCAGAGCAGAACAGTGAGAGGGACATTCAGAGAAGAGGCTGAGGACCTAGTGGGAGGGGGTGGGAGATAAAGTCAAATAAGGATATGTACTGAGCTGTGTGGGGAAGGAGACCCAGGAGCGCTGGATTGAGGGAATCACAAAGGTAATCACAAGGCATGATGGGATTAGTAGCAAGGCCTTTTAGCGGAAGATGGGTAACTGACTTCAATTAAAACCTCCCTTTTGTATTATATTTAGACTCTTGGGCGGTATATTAGTTTCCTAAGGCTGCTGTAACAAATTATCACAAACTTGGTGGCTTAAAATAGTAGGAATTTATTTCCTCATAGGTCTGAAGGCTAAAGTCTAAAATCAGGGTATCAGCAGGGCCATGCTCCCTCTGAAGACTTTAGGGGAGAATACTTCCTTCCCTTTTCATAGGTTCTGGTGGCTCCCATCAATCCCTGGCATCCTTTGGCTCATGGCTGCATCACTCCATTTTCTGTGCCTGTTTTCACATGGCCATCTTCCTGTGTCCAAATCTCTCTCTACCTATAAGGGTAACTGTCATGGGGTTAAGGGCCATCCGAATTCAGTGTGACCTCCTCTTGATTACAATTACAAAGACCCTATCTCCAAATAAAGTCACAGTCATGGGGTACTGAGGGCTAGGATTTCAACATACCTTTTTTGGGGGGGGAACACAACTGAACCCACAACCATTCATGGGGCAATTCATGGAGGGGATGTGACAGCCAGGGCACTGTTCTTACCCAAAGAATACAGGCTCCTGGGGCTGCTCTTAAATCCACGGAGAGGGCACCGGGGTGGCTCAGTTGGTTAAGCAGCCGATTCTTGATTTTGGCTCAGGTAGTGATCTCAGGGTCCTGGGATGGAGCCAAGGCAGGCTCTGTGCTCAGCAGGGAGTCTGCTTCAGGATTCTCTCTCCCTCTGTCCCTACCTCCACTTGCTCATGCTCTCTCTCTCTCTCTCAAATAAATAAATAAATCTCTAATTCCCCTGAGAGCCTGTCACCACAGAAGAGGGCAACTATAGGCCTGCTTTAGAGACCTCAGTTCCAGGGCAGCGAAAGCTGGAGGTCTCACCAGGACCTCAACCCTGCCTGAGTGAGAAAACAAAGCTGATTCAGTGGAAAACCCATCCTTATAGTGGGTAAGCAATTCAAACAAACTTTGTGTTCATGGCAGGTCAGCAGTATCCTGAACAAATGAATAGCACATATTTGTTGAGAAGCTAAAATTGACAAGATAATGAAAGCCTAAAAGATTTCTTATGATCTCAGGCACCTGCGTGGCTCAGTCATTAAGCGTCTGCCTTCGGCTCGGGTCATGATCCCAGGGTCCTGGGATCGTGTCCCGCATTGGGCTCCCTGCTCCTTGGGAGCCTGCTTCTCCCTCTGCTTCTCTCTCTCTCTCTCTCTCTCTCTCTCTCCCTCTGTCTCTCATGAATAAATAAATAAAATCTTTAAAAAAAAAAAAAAAGATTTCCTACGATCCCACCACTAGGATCAGGCGGTGAAATTAGAGATAAAGACAATGAAAATAACCTCTCTTGTGCTACAGAACCCAAATTTAGTAAGATGGGTGATGTACTTAATCAATTATCAAGGATTAAGTGCCTATTACTGCAACACTGACACGAGAAAAATAAAACACATGGCACCATCCTGCAAAGGAACCTATCCAGCAGTTGAGGATGTGAAAACACTAGAGCCACAGATGAAAGACAAGATCTAGTTAACTGTTGGGTGCCTGGGTGGCTCAGATGGTTAAGCAATTGCCTTCGGCTCAGGTCATGATCCTGGAGTCCCAGGATCGAGTCCCGCATCGGGCTCCCTGCTCGGCAGGGAGTCTGCTTCTCCCTCTGACCCTCCCCCCCATGTGCTTTCTCTCTCTCTCATTCTCTCCCTCTCAAATAAATAAATAAAATGTTAAAAAAAAAAAAAAGATCTAGTTAACTGTTAAATTCATGGTGTAGACAGACTCAGTAATACAGAAATCCCCAAATAGGAGAGATTAATGATCCCAGGATTACTCAAATCGGGCTTCCTGGAGTTTGATAAGTATTTCCTTAGAATCTGTTTTGGGGACCCCAGGCACTAGGCTGGACCCAAAGCCTTCAACCTTAACTCTGTGAGATAATTAGCATCCTGGTTTTCCAGGGGAAGAAACCAATGTCCACACACATAAAGTGACTTGCCCAAGGTCAGACAGCTTGCAGGTTTCCAAGTTAGGGACCAAGCCCAAGTTTTTTATCCTCAAGTCCATGGCTTTTTGTACAATGCATTGAAGGGTGAGTAGGGTTTGGATCGGCAAGGGAAAAACAAGGAGTGTTTTATGTGTGGGAAATAGGATTAATATTTTATTATCACATTTAGCTAATTGGCTCCCGAGAGCCAGCCTGTATCCCCAGATGTGGAGCTGCTGTCTTAAACTCTTAAAATATCTGGGTCAGTGAGAAGAGGATCACAAGGTCTCCTTATGGTTATTTTTAACTTTAAAATAACCTTTAAAGAAAAGGAGAGGATAAAAATGAAAATATATATATATGTATGTATATATATATATACATATATATATATCAGAAATTTTACAAGCTGAAGTGAAAAGGGAATTGTTCAATGGGAATAGCTAGGTGATTGACCTTGACTTGCAAGCTGCAGGGAGGGGTCCCCAGTGGGTCACAGTGGTTCCCGGCTTCATCAGAACCGAGAAAGGTGGCCTGGAATCCACATCAGAAAGTAAGCCTGAGACAGGAGCAGAAACCAAAGGCAGGAGACATGCAGGTGCTGGTACCACTTCCCCAGACCTGCCTTCAAAAAAGACATTGCCCTTGATTCTTTCCTCAGAAAGTAATGGAGAAAGAGAGTCAGGTGGGCCTCGTCCAGCTTCTACCACTGGTGTTTTGCATGTTTCAGAACAAAAGGAAAGGAAGAGGAATCTTTTAAGCAATTGCCCTGGGTAATGTGAGAATGACACCATTTGACATGGGAATGATGCTCTTATGAAAAAAAAGTATTGAGTATTGCTTTCTGTCTTTTGAGACAAATGAGCCATAATACAAACCCCCTGCACAGCTTTCCCATCAGGAAAGATACCAGGAATGAAGACGCAGTAAGTGCCAGAACATATGTCTCCCAGGACCTCAAAGGGAGAAGTTCCTGCAAAGCATCCCACTGTGTCACGTGTCCAAAGCAGCATGTAAGAACAGCAAGATGGGCACTTTGCTACACTGGGTCCCATGTAGGGGGAAATTGTCCTCAGATAAAGGTCCTGAGACGAAGGAACTTCTCCCTGGTTGCATCTGTAAGCCAAGGCCCTGATCATAGCAAATGTTCACTAAATGCTGAACGTCGTTGAAGGCTAAGACTAACATATACGATGCAAAAAGACAACTACGCAAATCCATGTCTCTCTAAGGGCTGAATTGAGTGCTACGGGAGTTCCTAAGCGAGCAAGATTAATATGAGCTGCTTTCCCGGAGGAAATGAGCCTTCAGCGGGGCCTTGAATGGATATAACTTGCACAGAAAAGGAATGAGAGGGGCTTGGTGCAGAGAAATTCATTTCTTTAGGCTCTGTGTATGTACACCACAGACACATAGTGAGCAAAGCACATCTTGGTCCCCGCACTCACGGAGCTCATTATCTAGCAGTCCATCTCCTTAGAATAGAGGGTACTGATGGGTCATGACAAAGGCTGACATTTATTTAGGGCCTATGATGTGCCAGGCACTATGCTAAGTGCTTCACAAATATAACCTCATCTGACCTCACTGCAACTCAAGGATAAGGGGGTTACTATTACCACCATTTTATGGACTCGAAGCTGAACTCACACAGCTAATGAGTGCTGAGGCCAACATTCAAATCGAGGGCTGTCTTGGCTTCTGGGCCATTTTCCTTCCATTCTACCCCATGGGAAATGAGGTCAGGGGAGATGGTACGGTGGGTGGAGTGCTTGGAAGCCAGGCAAAGCAGTTCATATTTGCTATGGTGGAAATAAGAAGTTATTTGTTATCAGTTCTCTCTTCCTGCTGTTCCTGGATCTCCTCTGCCAAAGTCGGATTCCTTAGGGTACACAGGAGATTCAGAGGACCCTCCAGGCAAGACACAGTCTCTCCCTCCAGATCTCCATCGGCTTTCCGGCATAGTGAACTGCAGTGGTCGTCTTGAAAGGAAATTTCAGAGTCATTATTTTTCTCTCTCCCTTAAATTCTAAACCTATAGATGCCATTAAGAAACCAGTCCCCATGGTTTTTCTCATCCAGCCCTGTACTCACCATTTTTAGTTTTCCTAAGATCTGTAAGAACCCTCAAAGTCGCCCCAAAACTGGAACACCCAAGGGTTTTTGTTTGGTTTTAATTTTGTTTAAGATTTCTTTTTTGGGGGGGCGGGCAATGCCTGGGTGGCTCAGTTGGTTAAGCATCTGCCTTCAGCTCGGGTCATGATATCAAGGTCCTGGGATTGAGCTCCACATTGGGCTCCCTGCTCAGCGGAGAGCCTGCTTCTCCTTCTCCCTCTGCTGCTCCCCCTGCTTGTGCTCTCTGTCTCTCTCTCTCCATCTCTCTTTCTGTCAAATAAATAGGTGAAATCTTTAAAAACATTTTTTTTCATTTTTTTAAGCAATCTCTACACCCAACATGGGGCTCAAACTTATAATCCCAAGATCAAGAGTCGCATGCCCTACTGACTGAGCCAGCCAGGAGCACCCCAGTCTTTAGGTGGCATCTTACCACCCAAAACAGCCAAAGTGGAAAGAGAGATGCTTAAAGTTCTCCTTACATTTATTTCTCCACCTTCACAGGGAGGAAAAGAGGGTGTGAAAGAAGAAAGATCTGCATTCTCTCCACCTCCCTTGAGGACAAGGGATTGTCCCTGCCCTCAGTGCTCTCCTTCATTTCTGAGTTGGGAAACACTGCTTCCTAATGAGGCCAGGATCAGGAAGCACAGGGTGAAGGTCAACCCACCTGAAGGAAATAGATTTAGAAATGCAACAATAAAAGTGGAAATTCTCACACTCATACGGGTATGTTTATCAACTATAAAACACTTCCACAGACATCCCTTCAGTTGAATTTTTCACAAAATTAGGCAGGTTTTAATGTTGATATTACCTTTTTTTTTCTTTTTGAAGATTAGGAAACTGAGGTACAAAAAAAAAAGAAGTGACTCCCTAGGGTCAGAGAGGTAATACTTGCAGCCAGGCCCACTGAGCTCTAATTCTGTGCTCTGTCCTCTCCGGCATATCCACTCAGGAACCTTGAACTGGCCAAGGACACCAGTTGGGAAGAGGGAAGCTTCATGGCCACTCTCTATGGTGCCATCCTCCAAGATCAGGGAGATTTACCCAAATTGGTTTTTTTTTAAGATTTTATTTTTTTATTTGAGAAAGCACACAAGAGGGGGTTGGCGGAGGGGCAGAGGGAGAGGGAGAAGCAGACTCCCCGCTGAGCAGGGAGTCTTAGGCGGGGCTTGATCCCAGGACTCTGGGATCATGACCTGAGTTGAAGGCAGACGCTTAACCAACTGAGCTACCCTGGCGCCCCCCCAAATTGTTTTAATTTCATTTTATAATCTCCTATGAAACTATCCTCCAGAAACACACATATTTCTCTTATAATATTTGATTTTGGTCCTAGCAATCTTTGAGAGTAGTAAGTTCCATATGTGTGCTATTCCTATGTAAAAACCTGCTATTTTTACCTTGCCCTGAAACTATTTCTTTAAAATGATAAAGTTGTCCCTACCTCTGGGATTTAATAGATTCATATTTTTATTCTATGATTTTCATTATTTTATAAATTTCAATCATATTCTCCTCTCAGACTGTGTCTTTCCAGAATGAAGAGCCATAATTCTTTTATCATCCCTCACAAAAGAACCCTCTCTACCCTCTGGATCAATTTAGGCATCCTTCCCTAGACCTTGTCAGGTTCTGTATGTCTTTGAGGTACATCAGATCATCGGGTGCCCGTCACTTTGTCCATTACTCTGTATAAAAGAGTACAATGACTTCAGCTAAAATAAAGTGTAGAAATATTTGAGAGACACTTTTAAAAATCAAACCATTCCTTTGCTCCATGTCAGCCCAACATATGCTGAAAAAAGATACGTTCTGCTTCAACTCTGAATTGAATTTCAACACGCTGGTACTAGACAACCTCATAATCTATCATGAAAATGACAATTTACAAAGTGCTTTCACATACAGGATCTCAGTTGACCATCACATGAACCATGCAAGGTAGAAAAAAACGCATTATGATCTTCATTTTTTACATGAGAAAATTGGAAAGATGAGTCTAGCCCAAGGTCAAACAGCTAGAAGTACAGCCTGAGTTGCTGATCATCCACTGAGAGAATCGTGCTTTATCCACTGTGCAATACAATACAGCCTTCCTGATAACCTCTTGTGATTTCTGTTAAAGCACCAAACTAGCCCTCTCCAGGGCCCTTTCGGTGGTCCACAGCGCAGTCACAAAACACTCTCTAGCCCGCTTGAGAGGAAGGATGTTTACGGTTGGTCTAGACCCTTGTCCCTCCTCTCTCCGTGCTGTCTCTACAATCTTATCACAGGCACTGATGGTACCCTCCATGCACATGACACCCAAATTTGTTATCTCTAGGCCACACCTCTCTTCCGAGCACTGGACAAGTACACAAAACTACAGTTAACATCTGGATGTCTCAGTATGTACAAAGACTCATCCTCTGACCCCATCATATCCCCTGCCACTGCCAAGACCCAATTCTCTTCTGATGCTCCTCCTCTCAAATACCTCCCCGGGAAGCTAGGAATCATCTTGACATTTCGTTCCCTCTCCCCAACGCTGCTCGTATCCAATCTAACACCAAGTCCTTCCACTTTTGCCTCCTGCAGTGCTCTCTAGCCTGTCCATTTCTTTCCGCATCCTCAGCCTCATCAGCCTGCCTGCAGCCTCATCTCACGACACCTGTTTCCATTGCTCCCACTCCAGCCCCACTGCCCTTCTTTTAGCCTGTCTCCCTCACATGCTTTCATTTGCCAAAGGGCCCTAGAACATTCCTCCCTTTCTTCCCTGCCTCCTTAAATTCCTAGAATTAAATGTTCCAGAAGCCTCCATCTTCAGACAGAGTTTGAAGGGTCTTTCCTCAGGGAAACCTCTCTTGACCTCCCTGAGTTACGTTCCCCCATTATATTTTGCAGGGCACTAATTTGACATGGTTTTGTGATTTTAATTAATGTCCATCTCCCCTACTAGATTTGTAAGCTTCTGCTCACCGTCATATATTTCCTGTGTTGCTCTGAGCTTGGCACACAGAGGCACAGCCTTACATCAAGGTGAATAAATGAATAAGCCCACTAACAAGGAAGTGGTTGCATATGATACACATCCTCATTATGGAACAGAAATAAGCAGCTGTTAAAAAATGAGACATCTATATTTACTAATATGGAATGGTGTTCATGACATATTATTGATTAAAAGCTGTACATTACACAATAGTATGCGTACTATGATCAGTTATTTTTAAAACCTATGTATGTCTTTAAAAAACAAAACAAAACAAAACTCTAGAGGTGCCTGAGTGGTGCAGTTGATTAAGCAACCGACTCTTGTTTTCGGCTCGGGTCATGCTCTCAGGGTCATGAGACTGAGCCCCATGTCAGGCTCCATGCTCAGCACAGAGACTGCTTGGGATTCTCTCTCCTTCTCCCTCTGCCCTGCCCCACCTAGTGCATGCACTCTCTCTCTCTCTCTCAAATATATAAACAAATCTGAAAACAAAAACCCTCTGTGTATGCATACATATGTGTGTGTTTAAAGGGCCTGCAAGACCAGCACCAAAATGCCTCCACGCTTTCCGCGGAGAATGGGAATAAGATAGGTTAGAGAAAAATAGGCTAACAATTTCTACTCACAAACTGCTTGCTGCTTTGACTTTTTTCAATGGCCACGTGGTATTGTTGTAATGATTTTAACAAAATCCATTTTTAAAAATAATGAGGCGATTCACTGAAGTTTAGGAAATGCTTTCTAAATACAGCAAAAAATAAAAACAACTATCACTTTGTATGGGGTTCCTCAACAATAGCAAGTTCCAGAAGCCAGCACACTTGCAGCTCAGAGCTTCAGTGGAGCATAGGCTGTGACAGAGAGGCCAAAGGAAGAGAATAATGAGGCAGGCCAGCATTTGTTTCCTTCATCTGGGTCTTCCCTTCACGTGACTTCTATAAACAATAAATATTTTGAAAAATCACTGCTCTTGGATTCACTTGAACAATCTGAGAAAGAAGGTAAGTGAAAGAACAGCGTACATTTTTCTGAGTTTTGTTGTTGTTGTTGTTGAATACAAGTAGTTATGCGAGGACACCTTTATTTCTCTTCGCCTGCTAAGTAACAAATCTTTTGTGGTCTTCACCAGAGCTCCAAGGGACAAGACAGCTTCCTGAAGCCACAGACTGTAGAAGGAGCGGGGCCAGATACGCTGGTGATGTGGAGACAGGATGACTCCACAGCTACCAGCACGAAACATCCCTCGGGCTGCTGAGAGAAGTGTGTGCAGGTGGACAGGCCCACGGTCAGGAAAAAGGAAGAGGTAGGTGTGTGGGGGTGATTTCTCCAGCAGCCAGCCTGCAAGGAAGAGCTGGGAAAAGTCTGTGAACGTGGAATAAATGGCTGTCACTTGGAGCTGCACTGATTCTTTTTTCAGACTAATGGCTCAGATGGTGGAACAACCAAACAGTGACTAAAATATGAGTCAAATGTTTCCAAATCATGCCAATGAAGCAGGGACATGGCAAGCAGAGAGCGGGTCATTAGGGGTTCTGATCAGTACTCGTTAAACCCGGAGAAATTCACTCTCCTTAATGACTGCCTCTTTCAATCTAAGTCATTTTGACATTAGTGAGCTGAGGACAATAAATCTTTATGGCTAGTACACCTACTGATCAGCTCTGAACAGAGGGAAAGGGGGCTCCCAGCTGGGCTTGTGCACCTTTCCCAATCTCTCCTGGGATCTGCCCAGCTTGTCTTCAGTTATCCCACAGGGTGTCAGGAAATTCTTAAAATAGCCTCAGAGTTGGTGTCTTGATATTTTTGAAAACCAACTTTCATTTAAATACACAATAGCTCATTTTAAGAAGTAATTTGGGGGGGGGGGGGGAGCAGGTAAGGAGAGGCAGACCATTAAATGGAACCTCAGGGCAGGCAGCTCCCAGAAGGCGTGGAAGAGGCGCAGCGTGGGCTCTGAGCCTCACGGAAGCACCACGTGGGCCCACAACAGTCACAAGGGTGGTTTCCCCTCCCCCTCCTTCTGCTACTTTCTCGGTTTCAAATTCTTTCCCCAAATGTTCACTTCCTATTTTACAATTCAATTTTTCCAAAAGCTTTTTTGGTGAGGAGATCCTGAGAAGATTGGTGTTTCCAAATGGCCTGAGGTACTTAGCAGAAAACAAAGCCTCTTACCACATTTATTGTTAGACGACTTCGTCAAGAATAAGGTACCGCCAATCCCTGTGGAGTCAGCTGTCTGTTTTCTTACCGCCCACCACTCTCCTTTCGGGGGATTATCACTCCTGGAGCAGGAGGAGTAGAGAACAGAGCTCAGCACTAAGAAATATAGAAGGCTTTGCCCCGCAGACCGGAGACTGTAGGCGGAGACTGGAGCTTATTTCAACCTGCACTGGGCACTCTGCTCACACTCTCTGTTCTCTTCTCCTAATGGATTCACTTAGATGTGAGGGTAATATGTTGTGCTTTTTTTTAACATTTTTTATTGTGGTAAAATATATGTAACATAAAAAATGACCACTTTAGGGGCACCTGGGTGGCTCAGTTGGTTAAGCATGTGCCTTCGGCTCAGACCATGATCCTGGGGTCCTGGGATCGAGCCCCGCATCGGGCTCCCTGCTCAGCAGAGAGCCTGCTTCATCCTCTCCCCCTGCCTCTCTCCCTAGCTTGTACTCTCTCTCTCTCTCTCTCTCAAATAAATAAAATCTTTTTTTATGACCATTTTAACCATTTTTAAATGGACAGTTCAGGGACATTAAGTACATTCGCATTGTCATGCAACCATCATCACCATCCACCTCAAAAACTTTTTCATTGGGGCGCCTGGTGGCTCAGTCATTAAGTGTCTGCCTTCGGCTCAGGTCACGATCCCAGGGTCCTGGGAGAGAGCCCCGCATCCGGCTCCCTGCTCCACGGGAAGCCTGCTTCTCCCTCTCCCACTCCCCCTGCTTGTATTCCCCTTCTCGCTGTCTCTCTGTCAAATAAATAAATAATCTTTAAAAAAAAAAAAAACTTTTTCATCTTCCCAAACTAAAACTCTGTTCTCACTAAACAATAACTCCCCACTGTGTCCTCCCCCAGTCCCTGGCAACCACCATTCTACTTTCTACCTCTATGAATTTGACCCCTCTCAGTAGCTCTTGTAAGTGGAATCATATCATCTTTGTCTTTTTGTGATTGGCTTATGTCACTTTGCATAGTGTCTTCAGGGTTCACCCATGTTGTTGCACGTGTCGGAACGTCCTTCCTTTTTAAGACCAGATAATATTCCATTGTTTGGATATACCACATTCTGTATACCTATTCATCTGTTGATGGACATCTGGGTGGTTACCAAGGTAACATATTCTTAACTTACTCCCACAATTTAGGCTTGCAGATAATTTAAAATCAATTCCATTTGTTGAGTATTTAATAAGGGTAACTCACTGTGCTAGGTATTGTGGGAGGTACAAAGGTGAATCAGACATGGCACCTGCTCTCGAGGAACTTACGCTATACTGGGAGAGGAGGAAAAAAAGTGACTAGCATTTGCTAATAGCTTACCATGCACCAGGTACTTTGCCCAATCACTGCACGTATTGCTCACGGCAACATTAGAGGAAGATATTGTAATATCCACCTTACAGGAGAAAAGGAAGTCTCAAGGACCTTCAGTAACCACCTCCAAAGTGAGGTGAGACTGGGATTCAAACCCACATCGTAGATGCAGAATCTTGTGTTCATTCTAGGGACCAGCTGCTCCCTTTGGTGCAAGGCAGAATGTGACAAATCCTGGGGGGAAAGCTATAGGAAGGTGGAAGGGAAGAAATGACCGCCCTCCTCAGGCCACAGGCTCACGGCAGAGGTCAGTCTTGGAGGTTAGGAGGGCTTATGTTTGACAGAGATAAGGGAGTAGAGGAAACTGTTTGCGCAGAGCAGAGGAGGGTTGGCCGAAAATGTAAGTGCATACAGAGGGGCTCCGGCATGTAACATAAGGTTGCAAAGCAGAGCGGGGCAAAATCAAGGACATAAAGAAATGCTAGCTCGAAGAGTCTGAACTCCACCAACTAGACAATGGGCAGCCATTGTGGGTTTTGAGTCAAACACAGTTACAGCTGTGCTTTGGGAAGGTCACCATGGGAACAGTGCATCACAAGGATGGAGGGGTGGGGGTAGTTTAAAGGTGGGAAAGCCAGTTAGGAAAGTATTGGAATTAGCAGATGAGACATAATTAGGCAGAACGGAAAAGAGGGTATGGAGGTCAGAGATATCTTAGAGGTGGGGATGACAGAACCTGGGCACTAATGCATTATGAACAGGATGACCATACACCCCGCTTTGCCTGGGACACCTGCCTTCCTGGTTCAACTACTAACAGCATCCGTTCACTCTCAAAGACATCCAAGTTAGGGCAATAAAGAATATGTCACACTAATTATGAGGAGTAAGAAAACAGAATCAAAGGTGACTTTTAAAAGACTTTGAACCTGGATTAATAAGGAAAGTGGTAACACCTTTAGAAACACAGGAGGAAAATGAGGTTTTTTGGAAAGACGATGAGTTTGGATTTGGACAAGCTGAGTTGGCTGCTGAGGTGAGGGTTTATTTAAGGGAGATAAGCACCTTGCCCGTGGATTTGCGCTGTATCACATGAAGGAAGGCATCATTGACCTAAAAAAATTCCAAAAAAAAAAAAAATGTGGTCACACTTGTGTATTTCAACAGTTGTTGGTAGTTGGAGTCTTAAAATAGCTAAAATATTAAGATGTGTCTCCAATGAACTATACGCAGCTAACTATGCCATACTAACTAAATAATTAATCACCACAAACTCAAAGGAAAAAAAATAATATTTAAGAATAATCCAACCTTGGAATTTTTCTGTCTAAGGTATAGTTTTCAATGTTGTCAGATAAATGACAGCAGGGAAGAAGTCCTCAGGCCTGTCCATACTCTATCATAATATTCCTCTGTGTTCTAGTTTTTGAAGGGATATAGCCACTGCCAGAAGAATCAATAGTTTAATAATTTACAATTTTTATCTTTTTATTAAAATTGTCCTGTTTCCAGCATAACCAAAATTGCAATCTATCTCAAATCCTACTTTTTTAGAAGTACAAGGTTATAAAACATAAATTAAGAAGCAGCCACAGTAATCAAGACAGTGTGACACCAGCAAAAGAATAGATAAACAGATCAATGGAACAGATTAGAGACCAAAAATAGACCCACACAAGTAGAGGCAGCTGATCCTTAACAAAGGAGCAAAGGGAATTCAATGGAGAAAGGACAGTCTTTTCAAGAAATGGTGCTAGAACTACTGGACATCCACATGCAAAAGAAATGAATCAACACATTGTCCCTGTATCTTTCACAAAAGTTAACTCAAAATCAATCTTATACCTATAAGTAAAAGGCAAAACTATAAAACTTTCAGAAGAAAACAGGAAAAAAAAATCCACATCACCTTGGATCTGGCAGTGAGCACCAAAGCATGATCCATAAAAGAAAAAACTGGTAAGTCGGACATCATAAAATTATAAACCTCTGCTCTGCAAAAAACACTCAGGAGAATGAAAAGACAAGCCACAGCCTGGGAAAAAAATCTTTGTAACGATGCATGTCTCATAAAGAACTTGTATCTAGGGGCATGTGGGTGGCTCAGTCGTTAAGCGTCTGCCTTCGGCTCAGGTCACAGTCTCAGGGTCCTGGGATCAAGTCCCTCATCGGGCTCCCTGCTCCGCAGGGAGCCTGCTTCTCCCTCTCCCTCTCCCCCTGCTCTCTCACTGTGTCTCTCTCTGTCAAATAAATAAATAAAATTTAAAACAAAAAAGAACTTGTATCTAAAATATATAAGGAATTCTTAAAATTCAACAATAAGGGGCACCTGGATGGCTCAGCCAGTTAAGCGTCCGCCTTCAGCTCAGGTCATGATCCCGGGGTCCTGGGATCGAGCCCCATGTCGGGCTCCACGCTCAGTGGAGAGCCTGCTTCTCCCTCTCCCTCTGCCTGTTGCTCTGGCTACTTGTGCTCTCTCTGTCAAATAAATAAAATCTTAAAAAACAAAACAAAACAAAAAAAAACTCAACAATAAGATCAGGTGCCTGACTAGCTCAGTCAGTGGAGTGTGCAACTCTTGATCTCGGGGTTGTAAGTTCAAGCCCCATGTTGGGTGTGGAGATGACTTAAAAATAAAATCTTTATTTAAAAAAAAAACTCAACAATAAGAAAACAAACAACCCAATTAAAAAAGCAGCAAAAAATCTGAACAGACACCTCATCCATAAAGACAGACAGATGGCAAAAAAGCACACGAAAAGATGTTCAACATCATACGTCATTAAAGCAATGCACACAAAAACAAGATACCACCACACACCTCTCAGAATAGCTAAAATTCAGAACATGGACAACAGTGGATGCTGGCAAGGATACAGAGCAACAGGAACTTTTTATTCATTGCTGGTGGGAATACAAAACGGTACAACCACTTCAGAGGACAATTTGGTAGTTTCCCACAAGGCTAAACATAATCTTACCATGTGATGCAGCAATTACATTCCTAGGTAATACACTGAAAACTTAGGTCCACACAAATGTTTATAGCGCCTTTATTCACAATTGTCAAGACTCGGAAGCAACAGAGATGTCCTTCAGTAGGTGAATGAGTAAACAAACTGTGGTACCTCCGGGCAATGGAATATTATTCCGTGATAAGAAGAAATGAGCTATCAAGCCACGAAAAGACATGGGACAATCTTAAGTGCAGACTGTTAAGTAAAAAAGCCAGTCAGAAAAGGGTCCATACTATATGATTCCAACTATATGACATTCTGGAAAAGTCACAACTATAGAGACAGTAAGAAGATCAGTGGCTGTCAGGGGTTGGGGTAGGGAGCAGGGGTGAATACATGGAGCCCAGGGAATACTTTAGAGCAATAAAGCTATTCTGTATGACACTATAATGATGGACACATGACATTATACATCTGTCTTGGCAAAACTTATAGAACTGTACAGCACAAAGAGTGAGCCCTAATGTAAACTATGGACTTCAGTTAATAATAATGTATCAATATTGGTTTATCAATTGTAGCATATGTACCACACCAAAGCAAGATGTTAACACCAGTGGAGGGACTCTTGGGTGGCTCAGTCAGTTAAGCATCTGCCTTCAGCTCAGGTCATGATCCCAGGGTCCCGGGATCAAGTCCCGCATCAGGCTCCCTGCTCCGCGACGAGCCTCTTCTCCCTCTCCCTCTCCCTCTGTACTCTCCTTCTCCCTTTCTCTCTCAAATAAATAAATAAAATCTTAAAAAAAAAAGATATTTAACTAGTGGAAACTGGAGGTGGGAGAAGGAATATAGGTAGGAGAATGCTCTATACTTTCTGTTGAATTTTTCTGTAAACCTAAAACTGCTGAAAAAGCAAAGTCTCCTGATATTTAATAAAATAAATAATAAATGCAAAAAATTAAAATTGAAAAAAGCAAAGAATGGAAGAAAACAGAAGTGTCATTATTTGCATATAATAATCTACATAGAAAAACTAACCAAAGCAACGGACAAGCAAATAAGAAAGGTCTGCAAGATTGTGAGGAACGAGATCAGCTAACAAAAATTACTGACATCTCTCTGTATCAAAATAATCCACCAGGAAATATAACAGAAATAAAATAGTGCTTTCAAAGGCAACAGAAACAGTAAAGTACTTATAATTAACATAACTAAGAATGATCCCCAAGACTTTATGGAGAAAAACTTTAAAATCTATTTAAAAACGTGAAAGAGCTGAATAAACGGCAATATAACCCTATTCACAAATAAGACAACTTAACATTGTAAAAATATCAATAGCAATACTTCCCCAAATTAATCTAAAAAGTCAATGCAATTCCATTCCAAATTTCAGCCAGATATTTTTTAGGGACTAAACAAATCTATTCCAAAATTTACTAAAAGTGCCTGGGTGGTTCTGTCGGTTAAGCATCTGCCTTCGGCCCAGGTCATGATCCCAGGGTCCTGGGATCGATCCCTGCATCCCACTCATGTTCTCTCTCTCGCTATCTCTCTCTCTCTCTCAAATAAATAAAATCTTAAAAAAAAAACCAAATAATTTACCTAAAAGGATAAAGATTCACAAAGAGCTAAGTCAAATTTTAAAAACTAAGGTGGGGGGGTGGGGGGATGGGTTAGCCTGGTGATGGGTATTAAAGAGGGCACGTTCTGCCTGGAGCACTGGGTGTTATGCACAAACAACGAATCATGGAACACTACATCAAAAACTAATGATGTAATGTATGGTGATTAACATAACAATAAAAAATAAACACACAAAAAAATAAAATAAAATAAAATAAAAAATAAAAACTAAGGTAGAAGAGTGACACTTCCAGATATTAAAACATACTTCAAAGCTATAAAGATAAAAACAGTATGATACTATTATAGGAACAGAAATCTGAACCAAAGGAATAGAAGAGAAAGCAGATTGTATCTGGGAACTTGAAATAAGATGAAGGTAGCACCACAAATCAATGGAGAAACAATGAACTATTTGGTCTCGGAAAACTAGCTCACTACAAGGGGAAAAATAAAAATTGGTTACCTGATTTATACCCAATACAGAGGTGACTTAAGATGGATTAAATCCTTAAGTGTGAAATAAAAGTATAAAGTTAGTAGAGAGGGGCACCTGGATGGCTCAGTCAGTTAAGCAGCCGACTCTGGACTTCAGTTCAAGTCATGATCCGGGTCCTGGAATCGAGCCCTGCATCAGGGTCCATGCTCAGTTGAGAGAGTCTGCTTGAGATTTTCTCTCTCCCTCTCCTTCTGCCCTCCCCCTGCTCACACACACTCTCTCTCTCAAATAAATAAATCTTTAAAAAAAAAAAGTTAGTAGAGAAAAAGAGAAAAGATCACTGTGGCCCAGACATGACAAAGGACTTTTTAAACATGTCCCAAATAGCACTAACCCATAAGGCAATTTGCTTGATTATATTAAATCGAGACAAAGGTGATAGAGAAATGACAAATTTGGAAGGACAGACCTTTGCAAAGTCTCAAACTAACATCTAGAACCTTGCTACTCACAGGGTGGTTCAAGGACCATAGGCTTCTGCATGATCTGGGAGCTTATTAGAAATGCACAATCTTGAGCCCCCTCCCACCTGTACTGAATCATAATCTGCATCTTAACAAGATCTCCAGGTGATTCATATGCACATTAAAACTTGTGAACTAGAGATTACACAAGGAACTTTTGCAAATTGGTAAGAAAGAGGCAGGGAGCCCTGTAGAAAACTGCATGAAGGGCTTAAATTGCTAAACCCAAATGTTTACCAGATCTATAAAGAGATGATTAGAAATCAGGGAAATGCAATTTAAAATAATAAGATGCCACTTTATGCCTCTCAGTTTGGCAAAAATCAGAAAGTAGGACAATGCTACATAGCAACAGGGTGGCGAATAAAGAATTCGCATGCACTGCTGGCAGGGGCATAAACTGGTCAAGCCATCCTGGACAGCAGTTTGCTGTCAAATTAAGTATGCATATATCCTGTGACCCAACAACCCTACTCCCGGGAAAATACTCCCAAAGCAACTTTGCACAAGTCCTGACTGTGAGACTGTGGATGACAGTGCTGATAACGGTGGCAGGGAATCAGGTCACCCCCAGAGTGCATCACTAGGAAGCTGATGTGTAAAATATGGCAGGTGCACACCACGGTGTCCTCTGCAGCAGTGGGAAGCGATGAACTGGAAACAGCACCAGCAACATAGATGGATCTTAAAAAGACTGCACTGAGTGAAAAATGAAGAAACAGAACAAGGTCTACAGCACAACCCTATGATGTTATTTGTGTGACTTGAAAATAAATTAGCACACAAAAAAATGTATGTTTTAAAAGGAAATATAAATCCAAGGACATGTACCAAACACACTACGGAGAGTGAGTCTGAGGAGAGGAAAAAGAGTGGAGGATAGTAGCGGGCAGTGAGGATAAAGGGAGTAAGTAAATACCGACATCCAGAAATACACAGACGTAAAAACAAAAGATGGTCCAACCGTGCAAATGTGCTTTGAAATGAGGCATATGAATAACCAACCCTTCCCACTTGAAATCCTTCCCCAAAAGCATAGAAAAAATTAATAAAGATAAGGAGAGAAACCAACCAATCAATCAAACGAATCAATTCTCTGCAGCACAAAATCCCCGGTTTCAAAAACATCTGTCTTGAGGGTCTTTGTGCCTCACGGAGACCTTTCCAATCCATGCAAATTTAGACGTACTCAAAAGAGGTGGAAGAGGTCTAAGACACGTGTTTTGAAACATGCACCCCTGCCCTGCCGATCACGATCACTTGGAGGCACAGCTCAGGTGACTCACAGCTGCATCTCTCCCTCTCAGTTAGAAGCCGCGTGTTCCCAGAGATCTGTCACAGCCCAACGAAAGAAAATACTCGGGAAAGCACGCACGATTCAAGATAGTGATACTTCTTTTACCTGGCATCCTGGAGAAATAAGGAATCTCCTAACAAGTAAACCTTAACTTAAAAAGAATATTGTTCCTTTAAATGCTAGAGCTTCTTTTTAATCATTTTGCATATAAATACTTATAAAAATGGAGTACACATTTACCTCACTTCTCTGAAAGATAATCTTGGTGGGAAGCATACACTTTTTGTTCCATGATTTGGGAACCTCATGACTTTGAAGATCCGTGATTTTCCCTTCTGTTTTTCAGATGTTCTGTTACTTCTATGTCCAGTTGCCACTTCCCTGTGATTGTAGATACTTCTAAAAATAACCCAACTCTGTCCCCTTTCTACCCTGTGGTTTCCATCTGGGCTGGGGAAACAGACAACCAGTGGCCTTAAGAACTGGATGCCTAATAAGTGTGATGTGAGGCTCTGAGTGAGAAACTAGGAAGGAAAGTGCAGGGCATTAGACCAGAGTCTATTGATAGCTAATTCAGATGCCTGGGGACATTTTCTTCCTTCTGCATTCTACCAGCTGTGGAAAGGGAAGGTGCTCCATACTGCTCCCCAGAGAGATCCACAGGCTGTCCCCAGAACCCTCCCTCACAGTGGGTGAAGCCATAATTCAATTTGTCTCTGGAGATATGTAGAAACCACCCCTTCCCCCAATAATAACCCTGTCCTGAGAGCTTCCCGACAAAACAAAGAAATTCCTTAAGTCTTAGTTTTTTATTGACTGGCATACAGAATACCCCATGAAAGTTGATGAATAAAATGAACTCATGAATGAATGAATATACCTGGGACTGAGTGGGATTGTTTTTAAATGGTAAAAAATGTTTAGTTAGTGATACACAGTCCCAGTTTAATTATATTTATTATCTCATTTTCTCTAATACAAGTTGATCTGAATCTTCTTTTAAAAGTCAGTCAACCCATTTTACCAAAAAAGAGATACAGATGACAAGTAAGCATATGAAAAGATACTCAAGATCATTTTTCAATAGAGAAATGCAAATTAAACCCACAACTAGATACCACCAGGTACCTACTAGAATGGCTAACGTGAAGGAAAATGACCCGACAGTATAGAGTTCTGGCAGGCGCCCAACAATTAGACTCTCATAAATTGTCGGTGGGAATGCAAAATAATACCACCACTCTGATAAGCAGTAAGTTAACCGTATAGTAGCAAATCAGTACAAACAAAATCCCGAAGTGTACAAACAGATAATGCATACTGGAACATCAGTGTCTCACCTAGAATATACCAAAAAATAGAAAACCCAACATGCTATGTATGGGCTTTGGTAGGAATGCAATAATAGTGGTCGTGGGGCGCCTGGGTGGCTCAGTTGGTTAAGCGACTGCCTTCGGCTCAGGTCATGATCCTGGAGTCCCGGGATCAAGTCCCGCATTGGGCTCCCTGCTCAGCAGGGAGTCTGCTTCTCCCTCTGACCCTCTTCCCTCTCGTGCTCTCTATCTCTCATTCTCTCTCTCAAATAAATAAATAAAATCTTAAAAAAAAAATAATAGTGGTCGTGTCTTCAAAACCTGGGCGGTAGAGACAGGAAGGCAAAGCGAAAGAGCAGTGGACACAGTCAAGCGTGTCTCTTCCTGAGGAGCATCGATAACTGGCATTTGTAGGATTCTGCATAGATTTCTTTTAAATGGACATTCTCATCTAATGATGTTAACTAGGCACCATTGGAGACTGGGGGGAATAAACCTGCTCTGTAAATAAAGCCAACTAAATGTCTGCACAAATTTATAAGAGTTAAACATATGCTTAGCACGTGACGCAGAAATCCCTGTCCTAAAATTAAAAACAAAAAAAGTCTACACAAAACTTGTATGTGAATGTTTATAGAAGGCTTATTCATAATCACCAAAAACTAAAAATAATCAAACAACTATTGATTGATAAATGAAAAAATAAGTTGTGGAACACCCGCACAAAGAAACACTCTTCAGCAGTAAAAAAAAAAAAGAAAAAAAAAGAACAAATTACTGACATATGCAAAACTATGGGTGGGACACCTGGGTGGCTCAGTAGGTGAGGTATCTGCCTTCAGCTCAGGTCATGATTCTGGGGTCCAGGGATCGAGTCCCATGTGGGGCTCCCTGCTCAGGGGATGTCTGTTTGTCCCTCTCCCTCTGCCTCTCCATCCCTCATGCTTGCTCTCTAATAAATAAAATCTTGAAAAAAAAAATCTATGGGTGAGCCTCAGAAGTATTACACAAGGTTTGTAAGAAGCCAGACTGAAAAGACTACCTCCTGGGTATGACTCCATTTATATGACATTCTGGAAAAGGCAAAACTATGAGGAGAGAAAACAGACCAGTGGTTGCCAGGGGCTGTGGGGAGGAGAAGGGGATTGATGACAAAGGGGCACAGGGGCACTTTTCAGAGTGACGAACCGTTCTATATCTTGGTGGCTGTGGGGTGGTTACATGACTATGTGTTTGTCAAAGCTCGGAGTGAGTTTTACTAACTGTAGATGACAGGTCAATAAACCTAACTTAAAAAAAAAAGTCAAGCCATGTATTATGAAACACAAATATAAATAAATCTTCAAAACTAAGTGTCAGCCTGGGTTCCTTAGAAAATAGAGCCTGGTCAAAACGTATGCCATAGGGGCACTTGTGTGGCTCAGTAGGTTAAGCATCTGACTCTTGATTTCAGCTCAAGTCATGATCTGAGTTATGGAATCGAGCCCCGGGTCAGGCTCCGCACTCAGCAGGGAGTCTCCTTGGGATTCTCTCTCTCCCTCTCTCTCTCTTTCTTTCTCAAATAAATAAATCTTTAGAAAAAAATCTATGCCCTAACACTTCACTGTAATCCCAGGGAGGCAAAGGTGAGGGAAAAGGTGAAGTGAATCAAGGAAGGAGGTGTGTGTTACTGATCCTGAACCAGTCATAGCTCCAGGGGGACCTCTCCAGAGAGGCCATATAGAGCCCACTGCTTGTTGACATACTCCATCAGGAGGAACAAAGGCAGCAATCTGTCTCATCTTTCATTTGTCAAATCTTGCCCCATGCAGTAAACTCCTCCCCAACTTCCCGGTTGCATTACCCAGACCCCCGCATCCAATTTCTGGGGAAGTCGGCGCTTCAACAGGTCCTTCAGATCAGCACCGTGCACCAGGGCTGCAGCAGCTCCCACCCTAAAGAGCATGGTGGAGGCCCTGCCTAGGATCGGCTCTCCTGCCAGGGAAAGCATGTGACCGCAAGTGTTAGGAGATGGGCTGTAGGGACAGGGTCTGGCTGTATGAAAGCAGGGATCAGTGGTGTGAGCCATCACTAGAGAAGGGTGACAAGGGGCCAGGGCCTGAACTGGGTCTGGAATAGTAGACTCAAACTAATGTATTCTCTAAACTTAGAGAGTAACTTAATTTTTAAGAATATTCCAAAGATATACTCAGGAAACTCCAAGTAAACAATTTCCATCTATCAAATCTATTCATGTGGCGACCTCCCTGACCTTTATATGACAAACAAATTCAGATCTCTGAGGTGTAAGTCCTATGTCTGGTTGAGACGTGTGTGAGCATCTCCCTATAGAAAGCAGACTTGGCACCTCTGAATAAGGCCATCCCCCGGACAGATCACAGGGCTCGTGCATGGCCCACCTGTCAGGGCAAGGATGCTACACTTCAGAAAATAATAAATTCTAGTTAAAATTCAAAATCTAAAGACTATCTCTCTAATCCTGCCCATGAAATGTCCACGCAAATGTGTTACAGTTCATGGAACCCAAAAGAGCTCAACTCTGTATTTTATAACGGGCTGGTATTTTGCTTTACACAATACAGTGAGTGTCTATGTGCTTTTACATGTGTTATCTTATTTAATCTTCACAACGACCTTAGTGCGTAGAGTATATTACTGCCCCCGTTACAGATGAGGATACTCAAGCATATAGACGTGAGCAATTTGCCCATAGCCAGTTAAATGGTAGGGCCAGGATCTGAACTCAGGTGGTCTGACCTGATAGCCTCCTACTCTCAGTCAGTCATTCGACAGATAGATGAGTACCTGCCAGGAGCTGGAGAGAAGGAGATGCATGGCCCCCTGCCCACATGGAGTTTACGGTCTATGGGAATGACAAGCATTGAACAATTACAAATAGACAAAGAAGACGCACGGAGTGCTATGAGAGCCCATACCTCGTGCCCCATACCGGCTAGGGTACAAAGTATGTAGTCATTAATATCAACTATCACGGTAAAATCTGTAAGCCCACATATTCAGGAGAAAAGCAAACTAGGAAGCACTGGTGTCTCTGGTTATTATATGTACATACTTGTATATATTCGTACAGTGGTCATTTTCCGAGCCCAGGCAGGTTCTGATAAATAATTTTTTCTAAAACATTAACAGATTTACACGAAAAATATTACCCACATTAAGTGAAGTTAACTATATACATTCATTTAATCATCTTCATTGAAAAAAAAACAAAATATATAAATTCTGGTAGCGCCTATACAGTGACTAATGGATGAACTACAGCCCTAATACGGGGGTGTGATTTAGTGTTTTGTTCAAGATTCCTGGTTGTTTTAACGGCAAGATAGCTCTTTCATATAGATAATTCTCCAATGGATGGACAAACTTCATACTCTGAAATAAGGCTTCTAGGAAGCAACTTCCTGGCTTGCTTGAGGAGAGAGTCCAACATAGCCGTGAGGAGCCCAATTCTGGCATCGGACCAACCTGGACTGGATTCCAGGTCTGTCACTTACTACATACTACCGAGCAGTCTTGATTTCTTCATCTGTAAAATGTGATAAAAATGGTTCATAGCTCAAGGGAGCATTATGAAGACGAAATGAGAAAATGCACGTCAAAGTGCTCAGCACAGTTCTTGACCCACAGTATGCACCTAATACATGGGAGCTGCCAATTCTATTACTAGCCCTCTAAGTAGTTGACAGATGGGAAAAAAGACAGAGAGAAGAAATCATAAATGGAGGGTGTGTTAATGAGATGAAATGGTTAGGGAGAATGGCCTCATCAGAGGGCCCCGGGATAGCAGGAAGGTCAGCAGAGTGGGAAGAACCAGGTTAACCCTGCATGCAGAGCCCTCATTGGAAAGGAGCTGGGCAAATGGAAGCCAACAGGAGGTTAGTAATTAGATAGTTAATTCGTGTTTAAGAGAAGAGAACTTTAATGTGAGTGATTAAAACAATAATTCTGGGACGCCTGGGTGGCTCAGTCAGTTACGCGGCTGCCTTCAGCTCAGGTCATGATCCCAGGGTCCTGGGATCGAGCGCCGCATCGGGCTCCCTGCTCCGCAGGAAGCCTGCTTCTCCCTCTGCTTGTGCTTTCTCTCTCTCTCTGACAAATAAATAAATAAAATCTTTAAAAAAATAAATAAATAATTTAAAAAAATAAATAAAACAACAATCCCAATCTGGCTTTGTCTCCTGCCTGAGCAGCACCTGGAACATAGGTCAGTGGGGAGAAGAGGTGATTCAAACTAGCCAGCGTTTGCGGGCCCGTCCTAATTGCCCTCATCAACAGGTATACGTGAGCCTCGGGTGAAGCAAACCTCGGCTCACAAGACATATGATAAAAGCCACAAGATGGAAGGGGACTCAGAAATTCTTCAAACTGGTGGTCTTCAAGTTTTTAAGCTGCAAAACCTTTTCACAAAAGAAAAAGGTGAATGCAAAGGTAAAGATGCGCAGCTACTCAAGAGCCCTGCAGCGGAGGGGTCCCCAGAACCCAGGCTGCTCAGGTCTCCTTCCACCTGCCCACATCCTGGCTGTGGCCCCTGAAGCATCACCCCCTGTCAAGGCGTGGAGACCGCAGGTCAGAAAGGAGAGGAGACTTCCACAGGGTTGCCACCGGAGAAGGCAAAGCCAGGAGTAGAATCCGACCAGTCTTCCGACGGCCAGTCCGGTTCTCTTTTTCCCACCCAACGCGACCCTCTGGACTAACATACGAAAAGGAAGAGGAAGAAAGTAAACCACTTTCTTGGGAAAAACATCCAAATGGAAGGCTGGCGGGCGACAAAGTCTGGCACTGACAGCTGGGCCTCGCTAATCTGCATATGAACAAAATGGCGCGGCCAACGATGGCTGGCTGGAGTCACCAAAACAGTCTTTTGAACGTTAAAGCAAATTAAACCAAAAAAAAAGAAAAAAAGGACTTCACAGCGAATGTCTAACAGATTCACATTTACAATTATACTGCCTATGCATGCCCACAATTACACTCTGGAGCAAGTTTAAGCCACATTAATGGGACTGAGGGGGAATGAAAAAAGGGAATGAAGACCCAACAAAGTTCAGTACGGTGACTAATGGATGAATTACAGCCCGATGACGCAGGGAGTGATTTAGTGTTTTGTTCAGAGAACCTCAGCTTAGATCATCTGGTTGTACTTTAAAGCGGCTGTTTTCTAAAATCAAAGGTCAAGTTAAATGCTTCCTTCTCAGACCGGTATGTTATGGAGTTCAGGGTTCATATAAACACGGGTAAATGATTTTCTAAAGTACCATCACTTCCCTCTGCTTAAGAAACCAGTGACGTAGGGAGAGCCCTCGAAATCCAGCTCCTTTGTGGCCCGCACAAATTCAGCCTCCCCGGTGGCTCACTGGGCCTGGGGCGACCACCACACAAGCCTGAAGGCTCGGAGAAATCCCGTCACCCGGCAGCCTGTGAGACCCCATTATTCTGCACTGCGTTTGTACCTTTTCATTCCATAAAAGGAGGATTTATGGAACCCAGAGAGAAACCACCCAGTCGTTTGACACCGATTAGGTCCTGGCGTTCAGCCACATCACCCCCTCCAGAGCATCTCACCTCCTCCAGCTTAAAAACCGCTCCGATGTGTGGCTGGATGCGCCCTTGCTGGCAGTACTGAAGAGCCGAGGACAGGGTTCTGGAGAAGACGGGAAAGTTCTGCTCTTTGTATCGGCCCCAGTACAGCCCCACGGCAGAGACATTCTTCAAGAGCAAAAGGTTGGCCGGCACAGAAGCAATGGTTCCTCCAGCAAAACCCACCACCACGATCCTGCCCTCCCATGCCAGGCTGGGAAGAAAGGACAAGGAAAAGAATTTATTTTAAAAAGCAACATATATATATTCACACTCACTGGAATAGCTACTATAAACAACAACCACCACAACAGGAAATAACAAGTGTTAGCAAGGATATAGGGAAACCCTCATGTACTATTGGTGGGACTATAAAATGGTGCAACTGGAAAACAGTATGCAGGTTCCTCAGAAAATTAAAAATAGAACTACCGTATGATCGAGCAATGCCACTCTGGGTCTTAATCCAAAATCACTGAAAACAGGGTCTTGGAGAGATAGTTGCACTCTTGAGCCCACAGCAGCACTATCTACCACAGCCAAGAGGGAGAAGCAACCCAAATGTCCATCAGCCAATAGATGGATAAACAAAATGTGTTATATACATACAAGAGGATATTGTTCAGCCTTAAGCAGGAAGGAAATGCTGTCACATGCTATGACATGGATGAACCTTGAGGACATCAGGCTAAATGAAATAAGCAAGTCACAAAAAGACAAATACTGTATGATTTACTTATATGAGATATCTAAAGTATTCAAATTCATAGAAACAGAAAGTAAAATGGCGGTGACCAGGGGCTGGGGGGAGGGAGAAATAGGAATTATTATTTGATGGGTAAAGAATTTTAGATTTGCAAGATGAGAAAGTGATGGACATCTGTCTCACAACAATGTAAATATGCTTTACACTACAGAACTATATACTTAAAAATGGTTAATGTAAAAAAATGGTTAATATAGCAAATTTGACGTTATGTATTTTTTTAATCACAAAAAGGGTAGAATGAAAAAAGCAATCTACATGAATTTACAGAGATAAAAAAATAGAAGCTATCAGGGAGGTGGGGGAGGAGAGGAACAGTTACTATTTAACAGGTGTAGAGTCTTTGCTGGGGACAGGGACACAACATTGTGAGCATACTTAATGCCACTGAATTTTACATTAACAAATGTTTATAATGTTACGTGTATTTTACCACAACTTTAAAAAAAAAAAGCAATATGCATTAAACCCCCAGCTGGGAATTCCTCTTGACCTGACAAACTGGCAGAGGTGAACCATTCTATGGCACTTTGGATTCTTCAGTAGGAAAACATAAAAATAAGCCATAAGCAGGGCACCTGGGTGGCTCAGTTGGCTAAGCAACTGCCTTCAACTCCTGGGATCGAGTCCCTCATCAGGCTCCCCGCTCAGCAGGGAGTTTGCTTCTCCCTCTCCCTCTGCTGCTCCCCCTGATTGTGCTCTCTCCTTCTATCAAATAAATAAATAAAAATCTTCTTTAAAAATTTGTAAACATCTTTGATACACAATATGTGTATCTTTGTTTGGTTTTTGCTTTTTGCTTTTTTTTCTTTAGAGGGAAATGAGAAGTGCTTGTGCTAACACTGTTAGCCGTTACCCAGAAGGCAAGAGGGATGTGAGAACTAGCAGCTGTCTGTCCTGGCTCTCTGTGGAGTCAACACCTTCCTGTCTTTGCTTCTCTGAGCATAGCAGCACCCAGGACGGTGCACTGATGCTCAGGGGCCACAGAACCAACTGCGTCCCTTCCGTGGGTACGCTGTTCTGTCCGCTTCTGTTTCTTCAACTTTAAACTGACATAAACCACAAAACTGTGCTTGCCGGGATGACGGGAGAAATGAAACCAGTATTAACAGAACACTCCAGAGTCCCTGGTTAAAAACAGAATGAGAACTGGTGTGGATACAACAGTCCCACTAAAACTCACTGGCTGCTTCTGAAACCAGTGAGATCAAGAGTCTGTACTTTGGTGCATGGTGAGCTAGGGACCTGCCACCACCCCCGCCCCCCAGGGTCATGCTAACATCTGCATGATGATCCCAAGAATTACCCACACTACGTATATAAAGTAGTTAATGGGGCCCAGCATAGCTGAATTTAACACATGCATAATTTCTAAAGCATCCAATATTGCCAACAAGAGAGTCTGCAGTCACTTTTTGGATATTTTCCAGTTGGATATCTTGTTTTTCTATATTTAAGCATTTCCTGATTTCCCTCTGCTTCTATTCCTTTTCACCCTCCCACTCAGCTGTTCTCGTTGACACCAAAGCCTACAGGAAAAGTGAGCAGCAAAAAGGGAAGAGAAGGAAGGCCAGAAGGCAGGCAGGTCTGGAAAGGTTTCAGCAGACGCCCAGGTCCAGCCCCCTCTGGAAAGACCACCACACGCACCTGCGGAGCGCCTCCAGGAAGACATCTCCTCCCACAGTGTCAATGGCCACGTTCACCCCCCCACTGCCCACCAGCTTCCTCACTGCCTCCTTCAGGCCGCCCTGACCATAGTTCACAGTGGACTGTGCGCCCTTCTGCATCGCCAGCTTGCACTTCTCGTCACTTCCGGCTGCAGCTATCACCTGCACAGAGAACACAAAGCTTCTGATGACCCAGAATGTGTACCAAGAGGGGCTCACCCTACCCACCCAGCTTCCCACCAAAGGGTACTAACCGAGGAAACCAACGTGACCTTGCTGCCCTAGCATCAGCCTCAATCCCACACGTCAAGGCCAACACTCAGCACCATCACACTGGCCCCTCCACACCCACTGGCCATGGGATTGACATTGCCAGGAATCCTGGAACCCCAATGAGTCTAGCTAGGAGATGATTCAGGAGACACTCAGAAAGTCTTCTCCAAATATGGATGAAACCATCATTTCCTGAGCACCTACTATGAGTCAAGTAATAAAGATACCCAAGCCTAGAGTCAAGAGAGCAAGATACAGCAGTGTGAAGGTGGGGAAGAACAGAGGGCTGCAGAAGTGCAAACGAGAGGTAGTCAATCTAGACCGAGATCTCGAAAGGCTTCTCAGAGGGTAAAACATGATTCAGTAAAAAGATCTTCAAGTTGGAAAGACCTGAGTTCAAATCCTGGCTCTGCTACTAACTAGCAGTGTTACCTAAGACAAATGTAATACTTACATAATGCTCACTATGTGCCAGGTACTCTTGTAAATGCTTTACATAGATTCATAACTCACTTGGTCTTAATAACCCAATGATTCACACACTATGAGCATTCCCATATTAGAGATGAAGAAACTGAAGCAAAAGAAGTTAAGTAACTTGCTCAAGGTCACACAGCTAATGGGAGGCAGAACTGGGATCAAGCCCAGGTTGTCCATCTCCAGAGTTCATGCTTTTAACCTCTATGCTGCCCACCAGCTTCCCTAAGCTTCAGTTACCTCATCCGTAAAACAAGATTTATTTTAAAAATCAAATCGAATACTGTACATAAGACACTTGAAAAATAAAGTGCTAGATAAATGGAATTTATTGTTACACATACACAATCATGTATTCTATTTAAACCTCATAAGAACATTATGGGGGCAGTATAATTACGCCCATTCTATAGATGGTGCCACAGACATAGAGGTTAAGTAATTAACCCGGGCCCAGCACCCACCAGCCCAAGCGGTTGGGCCCCAAGGTGACATTCAGAACTTGCATTCAAACACACAAGATCATCAGTGCCCTCAGAAGATTTCAAACTCACCCAGAACTATTTGAACCAGAAAGCTACCCTAAGTACCTTCACACAACACCAGAGGGCAGACACTGGCCTAGGGTCAGGGAGTTGCAACAATCTCGATTCTCAAAAGGGTGCCAGTGAGACCTGCCACGAACCCGTCTCCCCTGGTGCCTTACTTTATCTGTGAAATAAGGATAATAAACACATTACCCATCTCCAGGGGTTTGTTAGGATCGGGGGTAAGATAATTGGTGTGGAGGCACTTTGAAAGCAATATGAAATGCTGTGAATGGAGGTTGTTCTCAAAATAACCTGTTCCAAGTAGGTGGCATGATGACATTTTTGAGTTATTTTTATTATTTTCTTGTTGTTCACTTTTGCTGAAAACCATTATGGTTACGAAAGAATATACAGCTTGGGTTAATTTTAATATCGGAGTTGAAGTGGATTTTTCTCTCTACTTAACCTACTATCACTAATCAAAACAAATGGTGCAATTTTATCATCCTAGAAATGGTAAACAGCCAGTGGTTCTAGACAAGGAGACTAATTTTGGTCTCCCCACTGAGAGGTGCTAAAAGTCCTTGCTTTGACATGAAATGTGTTAATATTCCATGGAGAGCCTCCTGGTAGCTAAGATTGCTTTCAGAACTCACATGTCCTTCCCAAAGAAAATTTAATGCGAGAAAGGAGAGACGCCACCTGAAGAAATTCCAGAGCAATCCAATTATCTCCAAACTTGGGTATCTCGGTGCCTTCTGGATATCCCAACTGCACACGCCACAAAAACCTCACACTTAATGCTTCCAAAACTGAGCTCACCATTCCCTCCTGTGTTCTCAACTGCAATAAACGGCAAATCCACAAGTTAACCTAGTTTGCTCCTTCCCACTCAATGTCTAATAATAACAGGTTCCCTTTTTAAGAGATTCTTACCAACATGCCATGCCCTCTAGCAGGCATACTGCACGTGTAATTTCAATATTCCCACAACGACTCCATATGAGGAAAGCTTTATTTTACCAATGAGGAAACTGAAGCAATTAAGCTAGAGGCAGCATTGGAATCTGAACCTAGGTCAGACTGATTTCAAAGCCCTTGTTCTTTCAACTGTATGAGGATCAAACTCTCTATTTTCTTCTACTTTAGTAACTCCCGATTCATTGCTTCCAGTGCCTTGGTTCAAGTATCATCACCACCGGCCTGGATTGCTCTCAGAGGCTCTCTACTTCCTCCAGACTACCCCTGACCTTGCCCCATCTCACATCCCCACCGCTACCAGAATGAACTTGGCAAAATGCAAATATGATCATGGCACTTCCCTATTGAAAGTCCTTAGTGGCTCCTGAGAGCTTCCAATAAGGGTTCAAATTCTTCAGCGTCTCATGATCATGTCTCTCTCTTCCTCCCTAGAGTCATCTCCCTCCATTCCCCTCCCCATCCCCCCTCCCCAGATCCTTTGCTCCACAGATGCTACTTGCTTGCAATTCCCTGAATGCATCCTGGGAGATCTCATGTCTCTGTCTTCTGACATGCCCTCCCACCACTAAAATGGCCTTCACCTCCCTTCTTCCTCTATTCAACTGCTACCAGTCCTTCAGAAGTCGCCTTAAATGCCTCCTGTCTCCAAGAAATCCTCTCCTTATCTGAACATCCACAGCCTCAAAGCAATGCCCCTGCAGAGAATTGGGTCTTTCTTTCCTTTGTTTATTCTTTCATTCAAGAAATAGTTATTGAGGAGCATCTGAGTGACTCAGTTGGTTAAGTGTCTGCCTTCGGCTCAGGTCATGGTCCCAGAGTCCTGGGATCGAGTCCTCCTGGGATCGAGTCCCGCATCGGGTTCCTCACTCGGCGGGGAGCCTGCTTCTCCCTCTGCCTCTGCCTGCCGCTCCCCCTGCTTGTGCTCTCTCTCTCTCTGTCAAATAAGTAAATAAAATCTTTAAAAAACAATAGTTACTGAGTGCCTACTATGGTCTAGGTACATGCCAACTGCTGGGATTACAGTAATGAGCCAAACAGACACTGTCCCTGCCTTCATGGGGATTCCAGTCAAGTAGGAGGGCAACAGTAATCCAGTCATGACCCAAGAAAAGGATTAACCACACACTGGGGTATGTACCATGAAAGAGAAGTATAGGATGTGAGGAGACCATCTACAAACAGCTGGGTGTGGAGGGGGCAGAGGAGAGATTAACATCTCCTGAGGGACAAAGTTTAAATTTGAAGTGCAGAGGGGCGCCTGGGTGGCTCCGTCGGTTAAGCGGTTAAACATCTGCCTTCGGCTCAGGTCATGATCCCAAGGTCCTGGGATCAAGTCCCGTATCAGGCTCCCTGCTCAGCGGGAGCCTGCTTCTCCCTCTGCCCCTCCCCCTGCTTGTGCTGTCTTTCTCTCTCTGTCAAATGAATAAATTAAAAATATATATATATTTTAAAATAAATAAATAAATAATAAATTTTAAGTGCAGAGGGAGACAGTTCAGAAGAGCATTACAGGTCGAGGGAACAGAATCTGCGGAGGCCACGAAGCAAGTCAGCTCTCGCCAGGTTCCAGTAACTGGAAGGAGGAGTAATCTCTTCCCATGTCCCCTCACCGGTCTGCAGGCAAATAGATGGCAAGATCCTACCCTGGGTTACTTTATATCCCCAGGGCCCTGCCCACGATATTTATGAACGAGTGAATGAATATACTCTATGTTCGAAAACCAGAGGTATGATTTTTTGTAAACAGAGACTCTAACATGCAAATACCTGAGCCTGAAGAACATTCGTTGCCACATCTACCACCGCCAGGCCTGTGGCCCCAGCTGCTGCCGTCACTAAAACAGTTTCTCTGCCAGAGAAAGATGAACGTTACCTCAGAAACCCTCAAAAATCAACCAATCATATGATTTCATGAACATTTTAAAGCAAGAAGAGGACTTAAAGCCCAGTTCATTCAGCCCTTCATGGACACCCATTCTCCGGGCTTTGGGGCTGGCTTATATATGTGACTGCCTGATCGGTGCAAATTTGGTCCACTTGAAGACTTCCCAGGAAAAATATCCCTTAATCTCTCTAGGGAGCCTCTTCCTCACGACAAGGGCAACTCTTCCTTTGGCCTACCACTCCAATTTCTGCTTCAGAAATTCTGTCCTAAGATCACACTCATACTAAACATTGCTGAAGTTTAGAAGGTGGGATCAAGGAATGGCCACTATTCAGTTAAAGTCACCTCTCTGGAGAAATTCTGATCTCTCTGAAAAGGGCAAGAGGCAAATATTGCAGGTAAAGTGGGAAACTTCTGCACCTTTGAATTTGAAATACCCTAGTTAGGCACACCCAACCACGCCTCACAGAAACAAATACCACAGGACTCCATTAAAACCAGACTAAAACAAGTTTACATAAACCAACTCTCTAAAATGTAAGGTTTGAGGCACCTGGGTGGCTCAGTTGGTTAAGCGTCTCCCTTTGGCTCAGGTCATGATCCTGGAGTCCCAGGATCAAGTCCCACATCAGGCTCTCTGCTCAGCGGGGAGTCTGCTTCTCCCTCTGACCCTACCCCCCCCTTGCTTTCCCTCTTTCACTCTCTCTCTCTCTCAAATGAATAGACAAAATCTTTTTTAAAAATGTAAGGTTTTCAGGGTACCTGGGTGGCTCAGTTGATTAAGCACCTGCCTTAAGGGTCCTGGGACTGAGCCCCATGTCGGGCTCCCTGCTGAGCAGGGAGCCTGCTTCTCCCTCTCCCTCTGCTTGTCTCTCCCGCTGTTTGTGTGCTCTCTCTCTCTGTGTCAAATAAATAAATAAAATCTTTTAAAAAATAATTAAAAGAAATGAAGTAGAAGAAAATGTAAGGTTTGGGGCGCCTGGGTGGCTCAGTCCTTAAGCGTCTGCCTTCGGCTCAGGTCATGGTCCCAGGGTCCTGGGATCAAGCCCCGCATCAGGCTCCCTGCTCCACGGGAAGCCTGCTTCTCCCTCTCCCACTCCCCCTGCTTGTATTCCCTCTCACTGTGTCTCTCTCTGTCAAATAAATAAATAAAATCTTTAAAAAAAAAAAAAGAAAGAAAGAAAATGTAAGGTTTTCTAGGAGGTGATCTCTAGAGTGGCCAGGTTCAAAAGAGCTATTTCCCCAAATTCATATTGGACAAGTTCACAGTCTATCATTCCATCTCAGACACCGACCCCTATCTCAGGTCACTACCTTCCTTTGGCCTTTCCTGACACCAACTGAACAAGAGCTAAAGGTTAGGGAGGGGAGGGGAAGGGGCAAGGTCTTGCTGGGCACTTCTGATCTCAGAAGGAGATATTAGCCCTGGGTTGTCTACAGAGCGTCTTACCCAGGCCGAGTGCATGCCCTATGCTCCAAGGCCAAAATAGCAGTGCCATAAGATACAGGCAGGGTAGCAGCTTCTCGGAGGGGGACCCTTTCTGGAATCTGCCACAGTGTCTGTAAAAAGAGATAACAGTAACTTAGGGATTAAGCACATGTACCTGTTCATAAAGGCTGCTCAGTAAACATTATGATCCGATTGAGTGACTGATTTGTAAAAGGAACCAAGCCTGTCAGGAACCAAAACCCACCAGAAGTCAAAACCAAGCAAGCTGTGACAGAGTTCAAAACCTGGGTATATGGGTCTTCACAAATCCCAAGGCTGGCATCTAGCTCGGGATGGAACCACGTTTCAGAGAATGGAACTGTACTGTAATAGATGAATCGGATGGTTGTTAGGTCCTTTTTACCTCAATAAAGCTGTGGGAAAAAAATGTGTACTCTTCACCACTAGGGGCCGCCATTCACATCCTATACATGCCTACCCCACCACCCTGGCTGGCGCCATTCCCAAGACTAGCTCTTTCACAAACGTGATGTGGGGGAGAAACCTATTATATCCAGCTCAATGCCCCAAACCAGTTTTTCTACCAAAACTACCTATGGTCCAATTGGACAGCCAGCCAGTTGCCCCAGGACTCGCAAAACAAAATGTCCTTCTTCATCTCACCACTCCACACAAACAAAGCTCTGTGCAGGGTTGTCACTCCAACATAGAAAAGGCTTTAGCATTTGAAAGAAAGAAGTGCTTGGCTGGAAAACAAATACAAAGAAGGAAGAGAAAAGAGTAACAAGGAATGAGAGCTAGGTGGAGATTAAAGAAAAGAAAGGAGAAAAAAAATCTCCAAGCAGACAGACTGAGAGCTAGGGATACCTTTGGGTCAATGATGCATTCTTCAGCCATACCATTAAAGCCACTCACGCCAATAACTCGGTCTCCCTGAAGAGAAAACATTAAGGGCTTCTTCAAATGCATGGCCTTGCTGTTTACCTCTTACAAATTAACCAAAAAAAGAAAGAAAATCTTTCTTCCTGACCCATAAGACACAGGTTTGCCAAAATCATCTATTCAGAGTTAACGTTTAGTAAATAATTCAACCATCTTCTCAATACCCCCACCAGGATGCCAAGACGATATGAGCACATTTTGGACAGGACAGAGTAAGGAAAAAGTTGAAATAAATTAGAATCCCAGAATCTTTTTCACAAGAGACTGAAACTTGAGAATGTTCTATCCTCCCAGTAACTGAAGACTGAGGTGCTGGCTTCTTTAGTAATACAAGGTTTTACGAAGCCAGGAACTTCCACCGGCTTCCTTCCTCCAATTCAGAATTAGTTTCTTCCCCCTTCATCTCGGTTTCCCTCTGGTGTCTGTTGGCAAAGGCCAAGAGAAGCAAGACGCTTTGGCTGCAAATGAGGTTAGCACATTTCTCAGGGCTACACACACAATTCCCTAGATTTCAACTCATTTACCTCTTTCACTGTGCTGACATCTGTGCCTGTCTCCAGGACAGTCCCAGAAAACTCCATTCCTAAAACAAATTGTTTAAACACTAAGTTATCTATAAAGCCCAGCACCATGGAGACGAGAAAAGCCTGATCAACAGGCCATTCCATCCACTCTTTAGAGCTGAGAGGGCTTAAGTGTCCCCCCCACGACCCCCCAGGAGAAGAGCATTGTACCCAAAGCACAGGAAAGTGAACTTAAGATTTCATGATCACAACCTGAAAGGTGATAGCAGTCCTATTCTTACCAATTTACAAATGAAAATTTCAAGAATGGGCAAAAACACAGAATCACAGATACACCAGTACTTTTGATCCTGCTCACGGGGGCCTTGGGGGGCTCTTTACAGTACCCCAATTACAATGTTCATCATAGTGTATTTATCTGTTTCTGTATCTCCTCTTGTAGACTGTGAGGCCCTCAAGGACATGAACTGTATTTATTCATACAGTACGTGGCTCAATTTGGATGAACTGATGTCGTCTGCTCTTTCCTCTTCCACCTCCAAAATTTCTGAATTTAATGATCATACATTTCCCACTTAGGCTGCCAAAGGAATAACTCAATTGACTATGACATTTTCCCCCCCACCCAGCACGTCAGCAAATACGAACAGAGGGAAATGGTTCCAAATGTTGAAACACAACAAAACACAGCAACTATTTTACAATCACTGTATCCTTCATAGTGTATGTCTGTATACAATATGCATGTACTATCCTATCTCTTTAAATTTCAACAACAAAAAGCAGTCATTTGTCCACATATTCACTATCTAAATGTAATCAGATTGGGCATAATTAAAATCAGACAGTGGACTGCTAGAAATGTATAAACTTTTTCTTCTTTCTGATCCTCTGATATTAGGTTTCTTTGGGAATATGTGTTTGTGAGAACTGACAGTTTTAGCTGCAAACATGTTTATGATCCTTCAGTGAAAAAACAATACTGGGCGCCTGGGTGGCTCAGTTGGTTGGGCGACTGCCTTCGGCTCGGGTCATGGTCCTGGAGTCCCGGGATCGAGTCCCACATCGGGCTCCCTGCTCAGCAGGGAGTCTGCTTCTCCCTCTGACCCTCTTCCCTCTCGTGCTCTCTATCTCTCATTCTCTCTCTCTCAAATAAATAAATAAAATCTTTAAAAAAAAAAAAGAAAAAGAAAAAACAATACTGAGGCACTCACAAGGAATGAGAGTGACGAGGACCAATGAGGATTCCGATCAGAATTCTGCCGGACATGATACGTAAAAATTCATTTGTTCATTTATGTGTTGTTAACGTCTTTATTGAGCATCTACTATGAGCCAGGCACAATACTAAGATGGGGGATGAAACTAGGGGCCAGACAGTCATAGAACCTTCCCACAAGAGGCTCACTAGTGCTTCTAATCAGTGGTGAGGCTGACGTATCTGAAGCATCGCTGTGGGCAGGCAAGCAACACCAGCGTCGTGCCTGAGAAGCACACAGTTCTGAAAGCTCTGTAGCTTCTCTCCTGAGCTGTCACTTGGCCCCTTCATACTCACCAGGTGTGAAGGGAAGTTGGGGCTTTTCCTGATACTGACCACGGCAGACCAAAATATCAGCAAAATTAACTCCACAGAAATGGACATCAACTCTGACCTGCAAAGGAAACATAGCAGCAGGACTCTCCTGGGTGGCTCAGTTGGTTCATCGACGGCTGTTAATCAGCTCAGGTCCTGATCCCGGGGTCCTTGGATTGAGCTCCGTGTCGGGCTCCCTGCTCCACAGGAAGCCTGCTTCTCCCTCTCCCACTCCCCCTCTGCTCCTGCTCTCTCTCAATCGCGCTCACCCTCTCACTTTCTCCCAAATAAATAAAATCTTTAGGGAAGGGGTGCCTGGGTGGTTCAGTCGGTTAAGCGGCTGCCTTCGGCTCAGGTCATGGTCCCAACGTCCTGGGATCGAGCCCCACATCGGGCTCCCTGCTCAGTGGAAAGCCTGCTTCTCCCTCTCCCACTCCCCCTGCTTGTGTTCCTGCTCTCGCTATCTCTCTCTCTGTCAAATAAATAAATAAAATCTTAAAAAAAAAAAATCTTTAGGGAAAAAAAAAGCAGGGGGTGGAGCGGAAGAGCAGCAAAGCAGAGTGGTGCATGTCCATGGAGACAAAGTTCATTCAATTACACCAAAATAGTTCCTGAATATCTACTATATGTCGAGTACTGAACTAAGTGCCTGTGTGCAATCGTGAGGCAAAATGGACAGGTTCTTGCCTTCATGGAGCTAAGAGTATGGCAGATATCTGATATCTGTCTACAGCCATCCCACCTGAATGCGCCCCATCTAGTCTGATCTCGAAAGCTAAGCACGGCGGACCTGGTTAGTACTTGGATGGGAGAAGACAGACATCAGCCAAGTAATTGTGATGATTTATGTTTTAAATTACAACTCCTACACAGAATGTTAAGGAGAAAAATATATGGTGCTAACACAAGCAAACCTGATGGCATGTGCAAAGGCCCTGTGATGGGAACAAAAGAAAAACGAGTGAGCTCAGAGCACAAAGAGGAGAAAGAGATGGGGCTACAGAGCAGGGCCCACACCATCCAAGGGTGTGTAGTCTTTACTGAGGCTCTGAGCCTTCACAGTACGAACAGTGGGAAGCCATTAAAGGATTTTAAGCAGAAGGGTAACATGACCAGCTGTTCTGGGGATCAGCAATCATCTTGGAGGCCAGTTCTAGATCCCCAGTTTCTGTGCTTCATGCCCAGGCTAGAGCAGAGGCAGGCCTGCAGCATTGTAGCCAGCACTTTTTCCAGACCCTGTAGGCCAGTGGTTCTCCAAGTCTGGTTCCCAGACCACCAGCTTCAGTGTCACCTGGGACCTTACTTAGACTTTCAAATTCTCAGGCCTCACCCCGACATAAGGAATCAGACACTCTGAGGACAAAGTCCAGCAATCTGTTTTACCAAGCCCCAGGTGATTCTGACACAGGTTGAGAACAGAGCCAAGAAACAGGAGAAAATGAAGGCTGAGAGAATCGCTGACATTCATTTCCTTGTTTGCTTACATTTCCCATTTAGGACAGAGGAAGCCATGTTGGTGAGGAGACATTTCTATGGACAAAATGCATCCAGTCAAGAATGTTTTGAGTGTCTCCCGTGTGCCAGGCACCATTCCAGAGTATGAGGATTTGATGGTGAGTAAACTCACAGAGACCCAACTCCCATGAGCTAATTCCTTACGAGGCAGTGTCTGGGCAAAGAACGGAACCAAGGAGCCCAGGCTTCAGGCTGCGCACACTGTGTGCATGATGCACCAGCTGTTGACATGTATGGCGCTCATAGGTCCTCAAGCCACTCCACTTTGCCTCAAGGATGATTCAAGAATAAACGTCTTGGGCGCCTGGGTGGCTCAGTCCTTAAGCGTCTGTCTGCCTTTGGCTCAGGTTGTGATCCCAGGGTCCTGGGATCGAGCCCTGCATCGGGCTCCCTGCTCGGCAGGAAGCCTGCTTCTCCCTCTCCCACTCCCCCTGCTTATGTTCCCTCTCTCACTGTGTCTCTCTCTCTGTCAAATAAATAAATAAAATCTTTAAAAAAAAAAAAATAAACATCTTTCAGCACATGAATCCCAGGAAGCAGACCAGCTGCCATCATATGCTCACTCAAACAATCCATTTCACAACAGGGTCCCTGCTAGGGAAGTGACACTTTAGGGCTGCAGCTGCCTTGCTCCCTCTCACCAGGGGTCCCTGACGCTGAGGCTCCCTGCTTTGCTTCACCTGTCAGAGGTTCTCATTCTCCATTCGAGATGACATCGTGTCACCAGAGAGGTCACCCGGCAGAGCCAAAGTGACTTCCACATTTCACTGGAAATGCCCACAATCCTAAACCAATCCCACCCCACATCAGGGCACTCCCCAGAGGAGGGCACAAGATACACACTAAGAATTATAGGACAGACGTTACCGGACTGGTCTGGGGGAGGAGGGAGGACAGAACACTAAATGCTGACACTGAAGAGGAAGCCAAAGATGGGGTCCATTTCTGTGTATTAAACCAATAACCTGCAAGGGGCTATGCAAAGTCGTGTGCAAATCAGAATTGTCTGTTTCTAAGGCAACAGCTCTGGGGCCTTCATCAAGAGGTCTACATTTGAGTTTGGGGGCGCAATCTTCCTTCAGCCCTTGTGGCCTTTTTGTGAACCCCGAAAGGGCCCTTCCGGCCCAGGACGGAGCTGCGCTCCAGGCTCCCGGTCGCCCCCTAGGTGAGCACTTGGGAACTCCACTTAGGACCGAAGGCCGCGGGGGGGAGGGGGGGAAGGGGTGGTGGCGGAGGGGAGAGTGAAAGGGAGCGTCGGGGGTCCCGGGGATAGGCCAGTCACCACCCTACCTCGTGAGGCCGGACTGGGCGGGAGGCGACCTCCTTGATGGCCAGGGGCTGCTTCAGCTCTGTGCAGAGCGCGGCGCGGTAGTGGCGGCCGCTACCCGGCCCCGCCCTCCTGCAACACAGAGCAAGCGGCGGATTACAGGGCCCCCCCCGCCGGCTACCTCTCGGGGCCCAGGGGAGAGTCGGGGCCCCACCTGCAGAGCCACGCCCGAGGGAGGCCCCGGCCCCGAGCCACCGCCGCCATGGCCCGGGGCAGAGCGGCGCGCGAGGGGTGGCCCAAGGTGGCAGGAAGCGCGGGACACAGCGCCGGCCCCGCCCCGGCCCCGGGGACCGCGGAAGAGCGTCCGGCGAGGGGCCCACGGGCCGCAACCCGACCCGGGCGGGCGGTGGCGGCCGGTACCGCGCCCGGGTCACCCCACCCGCAGGGCGCCCTGCTTCCCCGGGGGTCTGAACCCTTTGGGCCCCCGGCCTCCCCGGTCTCCCCGGTCTCCCCGGTCTCCCCGGTCTCCCCGGTGGTGGAGCTCGCTGGAGAGGAAAGAAAACAAATAAAAGGAATAGATCGGCGGGGATTAAGCTCTGTTGACATTTTACTAGCAAATTTGGGAGACTTTTAAAGCCACACCTGATGATATGTAAATAGCGGTTCTTGGGTCCCTCTGCACTGCGAAATCCTAAATGCACAGGTAAAGGCCTTAATGTCTGCATCAAAACCTTGCTGGAGTTCAATTCTTGTTACTAATTTTCTCACATTTGCGGGACTATTTACACTAAAATTATACAGTTACTAGTAATCCACCGTTGAATGATCTTACGCAGATCCAAAGAATACTTTTTTTTTTTAAGATTTATTTATTTACTGGGGCGCCTGGGTGGCTCAGATGGTTAAGCATCTGCCTTCGGCTCAGGTCATGATCCCAGGGTCCTGGGATCGAGTCCCACATCGGGCTCCCTGCTCCTTGGGAGCCTGCTTCTCCCTCTGCCTCTCTCTCTCTCTCTCTCTCTCTCTCTCTCGCGTCTTTCATGAATAAATAAATTAAAAAAATCTTTAAAAGATTTATTTATTTACTTTGAGAGAGTGAGAGCAGATGAGAGGGGGTAGGGGCTAGAGGGAGAAGCAGGCTCCTCGCTGAGCAGGGAGCCTGATGCGGGACTCGATTCCAGGACCCTGAGATCACGACCTGAGCCGAAGGCAGTCGCTTAACCAAATGAGCCACCCAGGCGCCCCAAAGAATACTTTCAATTAAAGGCAGGCCCAAAGCTGGTGGTTTTTATATTCCTGATGCCTCTATTATGCCTGGCACATACCAGACGGTCAATAATTGACTCAATGACTACTTAGTTCCTTGGTGAACAGGTATACTCTGGAAAAACATAACAATATAATCTGTGAAATATTATGAAACTGGGTAGATTTCTGTTGCACCAGTAACCAAATATTTATGTATATTAGCAAGATAAGAGAAGCACATAATCCTGGGAAGAATATTTCATTTGACAGATGGCTTTTAATCACACCCTGGTGTCTTCAAAAGACATCCGGTCAAAGAACATAGCCTCTCAGGTTCAAGCCCAGCTCTACCACCTATCTGTGTGGCTTTGGCATTACAACTGATGTCTGTGGGCCCCAGTTTCCTCCTCTATAAAGTGAAAGTATCAGACAGGATCATTCCCGAATTGCTAAATTCTTTCATTTTTTTGGTGGAAAATAGTCCAAGATAGCAAATGACCTAGAAGGAATGATCAGGGGTGGAACAAAGGGAAAACAGAGAGCAAAAATGAAGGAGCAATGAACTTCTGAGATTATGGCCTAGAAGCTTGGGTAGGAGAGGAATCCAAGAACCAGGCCCCCACCACAGGTGCTAAGTAGAGGTCACTGCCAGAGAATCTAAAAAGTCATTTTAGCCCTTGACTCCATCAGGAGGGAACTCAGGCTTAAAAGGAACAAGGACTAGAAAGTGAGAAGATGAAAAAAGTTTATTTCCAGTGAACTGCTCTGTGAACTCTTAGTCATTGGGCACATAAAATCAAGCCAGGAATCAAAATGAACCTTCTGGTTGCCAAATAACAACAGTGAGCAACAAGAAATCTCACGTTTATGAAGTGTGAAACAAGGATTGATTGTCCTGAGGATGAAATGAGTTGTTACATATGGAAAATGTTTTGTAAAATATTAGGTATTTATACAAGATATAATTTTCAATGGAACTCCTTGAAAGTAACAACCATTTCTTAATCTCCTTTATGTTTGAAGTACTTTGCACATGCAACACTTTTAGGCATTTAATACATGTTTATCTAACAAATTGTTAAATGAGCACTCAATTATCTAGCATCAATTTTCCAGATAATTGGAAATATCTTTAAGCATCAAGTCTTCTATTTTTGATTAAGTATTTTTATGGAAATTTTTTCTATTGTGGTTTTTATAATAGCCTTGTCATTCTCAGAGAATATGAAAATCAGTGAGTTTTGGGGAAATCTATCAATGCGGCATTCTACATGTCTAACAGTATCTGAAGAAAATAGTAAAAGTCCCTTTAAGAAGAATCTTGGAGGGAGATGAAAGTATCTTAACTAAATGAGGTGATTTTAAGCATTTATATGCAAAATAACTTTCACATTTCCGAAGAGCTTCAAAGGTAAGTGACAAGGCATTCAATGGTAGTTGCTATAGTAGCAAAAGAAATATTTAGCCTATCCATAGAGGAGCTGCCACCACACCATACTGTCTAGTTTTTGTTATCATTTCTGATTACTTTGATTTAACTGAGGGTAAGATGGGAAGAGTGGACAGGAAGAATACAACTGGAGCCCTGGGGAGGGCTGAGACCAAGCAGCGATATCTGAACGGGTCAGTCCTCTGAGAAGAAAAAGAAAGAACCCAGAGCTGCTCTGCAAACCAGTCTGAGGGGCTCCCTAGGAAGTAGAAGAGTAACAGATGACTCTTCCTTCTGGTACAACTCACATGAAGAGATAATACTGAACATCCAGCGGCTGCTAGAGGGCTGAAGGTGGAGAAGCAAGTCAGAGCTGAATACACAAGCAGCTATATTTCCACAGAATAATGGACAAATAATATACAAACAATATTACCACTGTACAGGACTATGCTGAAAAGGTAAAAGTATCCTCCACAGTTAGAATGCTTTATCCAACAGTTTGTCAGCTCCCCGAGAATAGACACTGGGTCTCAGTGGCCCAGAGCTTACCACCATATCTGTGGCTAGCCTGTAGCAGGTGCTTGGTACATTACGAACCTGGGAAGCAAGGAGCCCTACAAGCTGAGTGGAGGAGGTCCCAGCACATTACTATCCCAAGGCACAAAACCAAAACATTTTAAGAGTTTGGACTCATTTCCCTGCCTAAATATGCAGCTGCTGGGTATGATCTGACCTTTCTTCTGACTGGTTTGTATTGCCATTGTAGATATAAATTATTACCTTCCGTCACAGGGATGTCCTCCAAGATTCCTGAGGTGTGGCGGAGTAGTTTGCCTTTTCACTGAATTCCCCCAAATGGCTCTTTCTGATTGTTGCAGTTGGGGTTAACCTTTCAGCCTCAGAGATGAACTTTGGCTCTCTACACACATAGTACATATGGACCTTCCACTCTATTCCAAGAACACTGTAAGCTATGCTGTGTCACTTATTTTGCGCCAACATTCATGGAATCCTAGAATTTCAGAGCTGGGATTGCTCTTCAAGATAATCTAATCAAAGTGCTTCATTTACAAGCCAGAAAGCTGAGGCTCAGGGAGAGACTGGCCCGAGGTCACAGAGCGGAGTTAGTGGCAAGAATAGCATTAGAATCTGCCTTTCCTGGGGCGCCTGGGTGGCTCAGTCGGTTAAGCACCAGCCTTCAACTCGGGTCATGATCCCAGGGTCCTTGAATTAGGTTCCCCGCTCAGCAGGGATTCTGCTTCTCCTTCTCCTCTGCCCCTCCCCCCACCACCACCGCTCATGCGCAGCTCTTTCTCTCTCTCAAATAAATAAATAAGATCTTTAAAAAAAGAAAAAAAGGATCTGGCTTTCCTGATTTCCTGTTTGCTTCTCTTTCTACCGAGCTCTTTGGCATTCGCTCAACACTAGACACCATAATAATAATATTTTGCATTTTCATAGCACTTGGTAAGTTGCAAATCACTGTCACCCAAGTTGGTTCATCCTGCCATCGGTAAGAATAATAATAATTATCATTACAACTAGCACTTATTGGTAACGTTACAAACCAGTCACTAGGTGCTTTTGCATTATTTCATTAGTCCTCACGATTGTCCTGCTCCTGGTATACTATTATTTTCACTCGTTTATGGATTAGGAATGTAGGCTTAAGGTGAAGTAAGTAACTTGCCCAAGGCCACACGGTTAGGAAATGGAGCTATTGAGAAGCCTCCAGAAGCCTGAGTGGCGACATCAGTATCCGGGCACCCAGCCGCCCACTGTACCCCCCCTCACACCCCCCTCCAGAGCAGACAGAGAAGCTTTTGTACGATACATTTTAAAGCCATGCTTTGCTTGTGCGCTTAAGCTTAATTTTATAGGAATTTTACAGTAGTTCTAGCCTAGAAAAGAGGAATTCCCTGAAGGAGGGAATACAGAGACAGCAGCCTCCAGGGGATGCCTGCGGTTGAGACAGAAGAGGAGGAGAACACAGCAGTAGGAGTTACTACCCTAATCCATGTAGCCGGAAGCTTGAAAATGTATCAATTTCATTTAAAGTATCATATGTGAGATTAAAAGTGTGATTACAGGGGCGCCTGGGTGGCTCAGTCGGTTAAGCGTCTGCCTTCGGCTCAGGGCATGATCCCGGGGTCCTGGGATGGAGCCCCGTGTCAGGCTCTCAGCCCCACAGGAGCTCACATACACACACAGATTTTAATGAAACAATGTGCTGACCGGGTTGCCTGGTGACCAGCCATTACTTCCAGCAGGTACCAGCAGGCATTTGGTCAAAATTCCTGGCACCCCGACGGGCCAATTTGGAACCAGTGGTGGCCCAGGAGCAGGCTGTCGTGGACCCCAAAACTAATCACCAGTCTTTGAAGCCGGGATATATTTTCCACCTTAAACCATAATTATGGAACCAGTTGACAAGTTCCCAAGCATTCTGGCAACTTTATGAAGCTTTTCCAACCCCTCCTCCCCCAGAGAGAACAAATTCTTCCCTTCCATATGTTTTCCCCAGAGAACTTTGTTATAACCTGTATTCGCTCACTAATCTCATTGCTCAGGTAGTATTTATCTTTCTATCCCAGCAGCTGAGCTGTGAGCATCGTGGATGGTTCTGATGCTAGCATAGCAAAGTGAAAAGAATTGGGGCCTTGAAATCACCTGCACCTGTGTGTGATTCTGGACTTAGCTCCTTACTTATTGGGACCATGGGAAACTATTTAACCTCTCTGGGCTGCCATATCCTCATATGGAAGGCAAGCATAGTAATCCCCACCTGGGGTGGTGGTTGAGAATTTAGCAAGTAAGAGGGTACATGGCAGCACTCAATAAACGGCAGCTCCTATTATGAAGACATTCCCTGCCCTTGAACCCCTCGCCGTCTAATGGAGGGAGGCACACTTAATTAGGCATCAAAGGTGCCTGTGATAAGTCCTATGACAGAGGGCCGCAAAGGGGGCTGGGATAGTGCAAGGGAAGGTCAAGCTACCCCAGCTGGAGAGCCTCATTTCAAGAGAGCCTCCCAGAGGAAAGAGGAGGAAGAATTCGGCAGACAGAAGGCACAGCTAAGTGAGTCCCAGGCAAAGGAGTGCAGGAGAGAGAATGTGGCATGTTCAAGAAATTTTAAGTGGTCAGCTATGACTAAAATGATGGCTTTGAGCTGGAGAATGGGTTGAGAGACGAGGCTGGAGAAGCAGGTAGTGTGTAGAAAGGGCATAGGTTTGGGAGTGAGGCAGTCAGGAATCCCAACTTCATCACTTCCCTGCCATATACCCTCATCCAAGGGTCTTCTTTCCGAGTCTCAGTGTCCCCATTTGAAAAGGGATTGTGATTACATGAACTATTATATGTAAAGCGCCTGGCATGGAATATACATTTTTTTAAATGGTAGCAAGTGTTACTTTGTCTGTTCCTCTAGGATGGGCTTGGTGGGTTGGCCCACAGGACATACTCATTTGACTGAGTCAATGAAAGGATGGATGAATGGGTGAATTCATTCGCTTTACACATACTCATTAGATACCACCCATGTGCCAGGCACTGTTCTAGTCACTGGGGATACAGCAGCGAGCATAACAGACAAAAATCTCTGCCCTAGTAGGACTTGCAGCTCATCAATGAAGAAGAAAAAGGAGGCCACTGGTGTCCGTGAGGGGACAGTCTACTTCAGAGCCCAGATAACCCATGTAGCTCCAGGGTTATCTGATGAAAAGCTGATCGACTGACAAAGCAAGTTTCCAAGAGGTCTGGACAGGAGCCCCACCTCCTAGCAATAAGAAGGCTCGTGCCCTTCCCTTAATGCTTCTCACTTATCAGCCCCCAGCTTCCTGTTGTGATCCAGGGGAACTGGCAAGTTGTGTTGTTGGCAGGAAGAAATGTCAAGGAGGGCTCAATTCATTCTTGGGCTCTGGGTCTAAAGTGGTGGCAAGAGGAAATAGGAAAGCAGCATGCACACAAAAAGGCTATGGAGAGAGAGATTGGCCTATCAGAGCCACCAAGTGATAAGGGAGATAAGGGAGATTTGCCCAACTTAGCAGCCTTGTGCTGCGTGGAGGTTTTATTTCAATAGCAGGATAATCATATTTCACATGTGTATATCTCTTTACGGAAAGGGCTGGCCTAGGGGGATCTCATTTAATCCTCAGGACTACAAGGTAGGAATTAACCCTATTTAATCCCATCTCTCTCCACTGCCTCCTGCCCTGGGGTAGAGAACCATACCCGAGTTTCAATTACAGACCAAAACAACCAAGACCTTCATTCATTCCTCAGCCCTCTCCAGCCAACACCCTATTCATCTCCTCCCCCCACCCCCAGCAGGGCCAAGAAGGCAGCTCCGTTGCTCTCCTTCCATGCATTCTCCTCGGGATCTTCCCCTAAGTGCCCTGAAGTTGTTCTTGTTACGGTCACCACCGATGTCCCATCTGCCGAGTCCAATCAGTCCAATGGAGGCCAGTCAGTCTGTCTGCATCATCATGAGCCTCCAACAGCATTTGGAGCCAGTCTCTCCCGTTCCCTCCCACTTAGCCCACTCCTCAGTCGCCCTTCCTACCAAGGGTTCTTTCTACCACCCTTCTCTCTCTACGTGAACTCTCTTTTCATCTTCAAAATCCTGCTCCAGCTCCTGATCTGTGGGGCCTCCCTCACCGCAGTGTCCCCACCTCTCACCTTCTTGCTCTTCTCCCCCACCTCAGGAACATGTACAGTCCCCTCTTCTTGCCTTCTTGGCCACTCTTCCGTAGCTTCAGCAAAGCACAGATCACATTGTGCTGAGACTGTGCGTCCATGTTCCCCAGGAGATTACGAACAAGTTCAGGATGGAGTCATTGACTTCTCCGTGTTTGCATTCTCAGTGCCTGGCACAGGGCCCGGCACATGATAGACGCTTCAGTTTAAAGGTGTTTTAAAAATTCTCACGAGTCAAACTTCTAGGGGGCACCTGGCTGGCTCAGTCGATAGAGCTTGCCACTCTCGATCTCAGGGTCGTGAGTTCAATCCCCACACTGCGAGTGGAGCCTACTTAAAAAAAATAAAAGAGAATAAAAAATTAGAAAGAGCCAAACAGCGAGTATGGGATGGACCCTCATCTTCTGACTTTAAAGGAGTCAGTCTCTCCACCTCGGCACAGAAAAGAGCCACGTTGCAAGTATTTCATTGTCAACTCTTCAACCCCAGCAAATTCTAGAACTCAGCGGACAAGGTGCCAGGAAGGATTTCCTTTTCCCCACAAACAGTGCGTTGCTACCAGGTGTGGAAGAATTGTTTGGTGTTTGTCACCTTCCTTTTGCAAACTCCAGGATAAGAGAAGAAGAAGAAAAAAAAAAAAACAAAAACAAGCCACCTCCCATTTCTTCCTCCCAGCGGACAGTCACTGCCCTCACTTCCTTTCAAGCCAGGAGGCAGGAAGTCTATCCTCATTCGAGAAACTCCTGATCTGAGAAGGGTAGGGAGGGACTTAATGAGACCCTTTGCAGCTGGGCCAGCCCTGAATGTGACCACTACCACCCCGAAATAATCCTCCTGAGGAAACCTGCATAGATACACCTGGAGGGAAGGAAACATCCCCCTTCAGCAGGAATAAACAAGCTTTCTAGGGAGAGGCTCGGAAATCAGGCAATGTGTGCATCGCCAATTACAAGCTCAAGTTCCACCCAAATACACACTATCAAAAGCTTTACCAAGGCCATCGTTACATGCACGGGGCCCTCCTGCTGTTTGGGCAACATTTTAGTGCTGCAATGAAGCAACAAGGTAAAGACCGACCCATTCGGCAGCGCTTTGTTCTGACCTGATGACTCACTTCGCCTTGTCATTTCTAACCCCAGGAAGGAGGGAGAAGGAAATGAGGAGGAAAGAGGGGACTGTGTTGTGCATGTAATTTGTTTCCCCATTTCAGACAGCTTTCTAATGAGCTTTCTCATTAAGGGCTCGGTGAGCCTCTGCTTAAAGTTTTCCAGACAAGCAAATGAGCAGGACTGAAATCAGATGGCGTCAGGCCGCGAGCACCTCATGTTTTGTTTTAAAGATTATAATAATGGGGCTAGGGGTGTGAAAGAAAACACGGCTATTTGTGAGAAGAAAGATTTGATAACTCTTTTGTCCAAGATAATTTTGAAAATGAATGTCATGGTTTTACCCAATCCCTCATGAAAAATACTAATGTTCATTAATTATTAAAATATTAGAGTGGATCTGTGATAGCATTTCTTTCTATCAACTGGTTCCCATGGAGAGACGTAATTGTCCGGTGCTATCCCAGCCCTGGGTTCGTATTTCCAGTAGGGTACTCATTACACCGCATCAGAGGTAGTATCCCCTCTAAGCTCTGAGCCCGGTGGGGTCGGCACTCGGCCTTACCTCCTTTATATTTCCACAGCCCAACACGGTGTCCAGACACATAGTAGACACTCAATAAATGTGGTTTTACCATTTAACTGAATTCATTAGGTGCTATTAGTACATGAAAACTCACATAACATAATTAGACTTGAGTATTAGGCTGCAAATCAGGGTAATTTATCACCTTTCAAGGTTCAACAAACATTTTGATCCTTATGGCATAAGGAATGCCTCACTTGGGATGATTCCAGGGAGTTCTACAGACAATATGCGGTAACATTCTAACATAGTGTTGGCCGTGGAAAGTGTGCTCAATAGAAACCAGGTGCCCATTGCCAGGAAGCGCACAAAAAGAGAAGAGGGCTTTCACTCCATTCGATTGGAGAATAGGCATCAAGAGAAGGTAACACAGGGGCACCTGGGTAGCTCAGTTGGTTAGGTGACTGCCTTCAGCTCAGGTCATGATCCCAGGATTCCAAGATCGAGCCCCACATTGGGCTCCCTGCCCAGCGGGGAGCCTGCTTCTTCCTCTCCCTCTGCTGCTCCCCCTGCTTGTGCTTTCTCTCTCTCTCTCTCTCTCTCTCTCTCTCTCTCTGTCAAATAAATAAAATATTAAAAGAGAGAGAGAGAGAAGGTAACACAATCCTTTCTAAAATATTTGCTCAATGGTCCAGCTAAAAATGCTGCTTCCTGCTCGTGTGTCCCAGACTGTACTTTATACTAGAGACCTAGGCGCTTCTGTGTCTCTCTGTTTCTCACTGAGGTCCACACTTAAGCTGTGAGCAAGGAGTCGGTGATCCATCCCTATAAGCAGAGGGATGACCTCGGGTATCCTCAGACTATATATCTGGAACATTTTCTCTGATGGGCATCATCTAGTTTCACTGTGTGACCTGAAGACCGTGCATCCAATCCCTGAAGATGCTGATTAGAAGGACTGGTCTCCCCGCTGGCTTGGCATCCTGGCGTCTCTAGTTTTATCAGATCCCACCATGATTCTGCTTCCTGCTAACGTTCAAGAGCCTCTGGCCCTGGCTTTCTGACCTAGTGGTGCCTTGGATCACTAGAGGGCACCCTGGAACAACATTTCTCCCAGGCTGTGGGCTCTCTTGCTCCTGCCAACCGACCAGGGCTACACATAGTTCTGGGCTGCAATTTCCAAGCCCAACCTGGAAACACAGTTTCCTTTAAGAAACTTCGTCCAATTGCCACATCGCCAAATACATCTAGCATGCACTTCCACCGTGGGGCTGTAATAAACCCAACTTGTAAGGAAAAATGAAACTTCCAAGTCATCCTATGATTACTCATTAAATATTTACAGCTACCTCAACATGAGGTATTAAAGAAAGGATTGATAAAAGAAGACATTCTTCCTACTCTCGAGAAAAACGGGGGGAAGATAAGGCATAAATATGAACTCGCTGAAAAATATTTCTAATTAATATTAAATTAATTTTCCAATTAAGAAAAAATAGAACTAATCAGTAACTGAGGCCGGTGCCAGTATAGACACAAACCAGGAGCTCCATGAGGGGCCCTAAGCTGGCTGGGAGAACTTGGAAAGACCAAGGATCCTTGGGAAGGCATCATGGAGAAGGTGGGACAGGAGGGGGAAGGAAGAGGGGAGGTCAGGGCCGCCCAACTGCAGCATGCCTTTCTAATTTGGGGCCCTTCCTTGTGTCTCAGCAGGGACTTAAATAAACATGGCAAATGCAAACATGGGAAGGACCACTGGGCCTTCTGTTGTCAGACTGGCACAATGCCCACATAGTCAACAAACACTCGCGGGCCACCAGCGTGTGCCGGGGGGGACAGGGAGTGCAGGTGGGGTGGGGCACAGGGCAAGCAGGGGCCAGCTCACGCAAAGGAGCCTCGTCACTCCTCTTGAAGACATCCAGGGTTACCCTAAGGGCACTGGGGAGCCATGGAAGGGTTCTGAGCTGGGTTAGTGCTGTGACCAGATCTGCCTTTTAGGGGGCTCTGTCTGTGCCAGCCAGGGTCAGGGCTACCTCAGCATATTAATAAGCCAGTGAAGCCAGAGGCATCGGTCTCTTTCTTTAATTGGAACTTTTCTCATTTCCTTCCTCCATCCTTAATCACCAGCTTCCCAGGAAAACCCTTTAAACATGGAGGTCACTTTTTTTTAAAAGATTTTATTTATTTTTACTTGACAGAGAGAGACACAGCGAGAGAGGGAACACAAGCAGGGGGAGTGGGAGAGGAAGAAGCAGACTTCCCACCGAGTAGGGAGCCTGATGAGGGGCTCGATCCCAGGACCCTGGGACCGTGACCCGAGCCGAAGGCAGACGCCCAACGACTGAGCCACCCAGGTGCCAGATAACAGAGGAGGCAGAAATAGCCCAAGAGATGTGACTGTCACACATTGGACGGTCCTTCTGGACTGTCACACATTATAGGGTCCTCACAAAAGGCCATCTCTGGCGAAGTGGCGGGGGCGGGCAGGGCCTCCCTGGGCTGAGAGGAGTGGGCTGAACCCCGTTTCCTAGGTTGGACGCCCTAAGCACCACCACCGAACTGGTTCAAGGTAATCCAGAGGGAAAACAACAACCCTGCGAATCGATGCACAAAACTGATGTGAACTGAACAAAGAGAGGCCATATCTACCTTCATAACTGCTGTTTTATTGCTCTTATTACTGACTTAGTACTTTCACTTGGCCCACACATCAAACCGTAGACCTCTTAATCGGGCCTCCCATCCTTATCTACCTGGTAGCCCAGAGACAGGTGAAGGCAGTAAACCCACAGGACACCCACAAGAAGCGGAATACTAATGCAGCTGACTGAACTTTCCAATTAAAGTCTAGCTCCATGGTTGTTTGCCTAGAGAATCACCAGAGAGGCACTTTTTGCTTTCCTACCAATTCCGCCCTCATGCCTGTCCCAGGCATCCTGCGCCCTCTCCTCATTTCCTAAAATGGAGGCCTTGTGGAGAACAGGCCTTCGAGTAACACAGTTCCTCAGTTCCGGCCTCCGTGGAGACAGCAGGCCTCACGCCCAGTTTCCTTTCCTTCAGAGTAAGGAAGGGTCTGTGTGCAGGGCCGGGAGCCTTGGGCACAAAAATAGAATATTTGAGCATTTGGATTTTCCTTTCCTGACAGTGGACTTACTCAGGAAGAGGCACTTCAACGAGGTTTTTTTTTTTTTTTTTTTCTGTGTTTTTCAAAAAGCACATTGAATGGGGAGAGCAAAGCTGTGGAGAGACTTCTCAGCCCTATGTTTTTCTTCCCCAGACAGGCTCAGGTGAGGCACACCTTCCCCCTTAACTGCCTTCTCTGCGGGCACCTAGTTCCTCTCCCACCCCCAGCTTCTAGACTCTTTGCATGCCCCCCAAGTCCCACAAGCACCCCCTCTCTTCAATTGTCGGGCTCATAACCGAGACTTCCCACACAGTGATATGAAGAGACATATGATTCAAGCATCCCCATTCCAGAAATATTATTATAGTCTCAGGAAAAAATAGGGGCCTGCTCAATGTCTGTCACCTGAAATAAACTCCCTGTTCCTTCCCTACTGCTCCTGCAGATGCTCAGTTCTAAAGATTATTCCCATTTATTTTGCCACCGCAGAGGTTCCTAACCCCAGCTAGTGGCTGAGGGAGAGGGAGGAGGGAAGGGGCCCTCTGAAGTTGGCCACCTCGGGGTATGTGAAGCACATGCTTGTCACGTGGAAATAAAATGTGCCCCTAACCTCTGCGACTCCCTAGAGAATCCACAGTTTGTGTCTCTTTGCAGAGCTCAGAACAGCCTGTATGTTCTCCTCTCCCTATTGTGGGCCTGGCGCTTCCCCAATGAGATATCTCCTGGAAAAGCTTTTCCGGTGAGGGGTGGGGACCTTTTGTTCTCTGGGAAATGTGGTGCGGCTAATTAAGAGCATTGTCCTGGGATGGGGGAGGTTCTAGAGACTGTGCTTCCACCGTGCTAGGGAGGCTGCCTCTGACCACTTTTGGAATGTTCTTGATCTCTCTGCCCCTCAGGGCTAACTGTTTTGGGGGAGATTGTGATACAGCCCAATAAAATAAAAATAGATATGTGAAGTGAGATCTCTCTCTTTTTTCTTAACATTTTCTCTGCGATACATTGAGTTTTTATTACTAACTCATTTCAGAGAAGCACCCACCAACAGTTTGGCTTTTGACCCCTACCCACCTGGTAGGAGCTGGAGGTCACAGGACTAATGCCATATTCTGTTTCACCCCATTTCTCACATAATAACATGCAGGCCTGAAGCTAAAGTGAAATTTCTAGCAGCTTTTAATTTTTTTTTAATTGAAGTATAGTTAACTCTAGCAACTATTTTGATTTAGCTCTTGATTGTCAACATAGAAGTAGTTCAACAACTCTGGGTTGTTGGTATCCTATCCTGCACTGCAAAGTTCTTAAAATATCATATAAGCTCTGCTTGTCCCCACAGTGGCAAATACAGTTAGGAACCAACTTTGTTGAGGCAGTATTCTGCAAGGTTGATCACATTCCTGGTTTGCTCTCTCGGGATTTGAGAATCTTCATGCATTAAATGTTACAAATATTTATTAAGCATTTATTATGTGCTAGGTAGTGTCCTGGGTGCTTGGGCTATATCAGGGAACAAACACAGATTCCTGCCCTTGCGGGGCTTATTTCTATTCTAGCTAGGGAATAATATACAAATAATAAACAAAATACAATAAATAGTTTATGTAATATATTAACAGGCAATAAGTGCTTTGGGAAAAGAGAAAAAGTAGAGCAAAGAGCATTCAAGAGAGTAGGGGTGGAGGAAGTGGGCTGTGATCGGGTGGTCAAGGTAGTCAGGAGGTGGTCATTGAGAAGTTGACCGTTGGACAACTCAAGGGAGGTGATGGAGTTAGCCATGTAGATGTCTATGGAAGACAGTGTTTCTGGAAGAGAGGAGAACCAGTGCAAAAGACCTGAGGTGAGACCATGCCTAGAACAGCAAGGAGGCCAAAGTGGCTGAAGTAGGAGAGTATGGGAGGAGAGGGCAGACAGGTGGCAGGTTCTAGGTCCAAAGAGCCCCGAATGCCATGCTAAGGATTTTGCCTTTTATTCTGAGTGAAAGAAGGCTTGAACCACAGGAGGTTTTTGAGCCTAGGAATGAAATGGTTATGATGAGGGAGCAGAAGTTTGGCTGAAGACAAAGCTTAAGCTGACACCCTGCAACCTCCCCCAGCAGACTCCTGGGTGGGACATGTGTGCCATTTTCCCTGGAATCTCCCAACTATCTTAATGTTAATGCCTTGCTAGATGGGGGGGAAATGACCTTAACCTGACAACAGCAAGGCCTCTGGTATCTTGTAGGTTCTCCTTAGCATATGAAAGTTCTTTTGAAACCTCCCTTTTTCCTTACCTCCCCCAACCCCACAGAATATAATCCGCTACCCCTCAGAACCCCAGTGCAGCAGCTCTTTCTGCCCACAGGTCTCTGTCCCTGTGCTTTAATAAAATCACCTTTTTGCACCAAAGATGTCTCAAGAATTCTTTCTTGGCCGTTGGCTTCGAACCCTAATAACGTCTTTCCTACATCAATTATACTTAAATTTTAACGGAATCACCCTGGCTGCTAGGTAGGAATAAAAGACTATTAGAGTATCAGCAAAAGTCATGAACCCTAAATATATAAACATTTATTTTTTTTCTCTCTGGATATATTTTGAAAGTAGAGAGAACCAACTAGTTTTGCTGATAGATCGGATGTGGGGTGTGAGAATAAACGTTAAGTCAAGGACGATGGGGAGGCCTTTGGCCTGAGGACCTGGCAGAGGAAATAAGCATTACCTGACACAGGGAAGACTGCACCAGGCTCAGCTGGGGCCCATTTCATCTAAGTCATGTTTTCTGTGGTTCTCATCCACGTGCGCTCATTGTGGTCATGCGGTGGCAACTTGGCCAATTACACTTGCCCAAGAACGCCAGAGGTTCTGCTTTAGTGGATTCGGAGTGGGGGCCCAAAGTATGTATTCAATGTCCACTTTGAGAATCACAGAACTGTAAAATACTATTTGGTACCCTTGTGTGTTTAAAATTCGGAACTCGGTAAAAAAACAAGTGAAAAGGTTTATAGACAACCCTCTCACTGGGATGAACTAGGTACCCCAGGTCCTCCTTTTAGAATGTATTCAGAATGAACTACACAGAGCTTATGAAACAGTTAAAGCTTCAGCACAGAAATGAGAAGTGATAGGGGATAAAGCTACAAGGTTCAGTTCCAATCTCTCTTGCTAGAAAATTGGTTTGGGGACAGTTGTGTCCTGAGTAGGTTCCTTTGATGCTCACCTCGTGGGGGCTATATAAACATGAAGCCAAGCACCATCCCTCTTGCGGTGACCACGAGAGAGGAGAGATGGAAAGGTAAGCCTTCGGTGTAAAACAAGCCAGAAGACGGGACACCTGCATGGCTCAGTCGGTTAAGCATCTGTCTTGGGCTCAGGTCATGATCTCAGGGTCCTGGGATCAGGTCTCGCATTGGGCTCCCTGCTCAGTAGAGAGCCTGCTTCTCCCTCTGCCTGCTGCTCCCCCTGCTTGTGCTCTCTCTCTTTGGCAAATAAATAAATGAATAATCTTAAAATAAAGTAAAATAAACCGGAAGACAAAAGTATCTCCAGGGAGGTTTGGGGCATGATTAAAAAGGGGCACATTGATACTGTCACCTCAGGCACTATTTATAAATGTTAATGGTAAAGGGTACGGATCCCAGTCTCTAGATTGAAAAACTGAGACTCAGGCAGGCCAAGTTCACATGCTTGTACTCAAATAACAATTTGGTGATAAAACTGGGCCTCAAAGTGACAAATCAAAGGCCAGTTTGCTGGTTCCCAGAGCGGTCAGCAGTTCCTCGTCATAATCAGTTCCACCAAGATTTGGAATCCCTCAATGAAAGGAAAAGTGGCATAATGAAGCAGCATTCAACGGGGACCTTCTATTCAGCCTGACTCCCAGCCATCCTGGATCATTTTCTTAAACCATTTGTTTCCGTGTGGTGGGGGTGGGAACATGGAGGACAAAATGGCACCTACTTACTCCATTTTGCTGCTCCCTGTGTGTCTGACTCACACCTGCTGACAGGAATGAGCCCCGGCGTCGTCATTCCCTGTGGAGCTGGAGGTGGATTTTAACTTGCCCTTGCCCTCCCCGCCGTCAGAAAGACTGTCAGCTTAGTTCTGATTTAAAAACAAAAAAGAAAAGAAAAAAGAAAGAAAGAAAGAAAGAAAGGAACAAAGCAACTCCACAAACCTTTATTACTCAGCAGGTCACTAGAGGCGGAAGGAGAGCAGCTCAATTCTTCCTCTCACGTGGAGGGACCAGGGCTGGCAATTGAAAGGCCACCTTTTGACTTGTAAAACAGCAGCTAAATTGGCCATAGAGGCGCTTTCTTATGCAACAAGGAGTAAGGGGCTCCCCTTTCTGTGTTCAACCTTCACGCTGTAAATATTCTTTTCACTGGGGAGAATGTCCGTTTGATGACATTTATTGTGGGGACATGTAGAGTACTGCTCATGGTTGGTTGACATGGAGCATTCATTTGACCTGAAAAATAATGTTCACGTCCAATGGGAGTATAAAACAAATGAATGTAATGTGCTGTTCTTACTGCCAATAGGCTCCGATTGGGAATTGCTACTTTGTTTTCCCATTAATGCCAATAGGCTGGTACTTATGCTTAGCCAGTCTCCCGGCCCCAGACATTCTGGAGGACAGCCATTTCTAAGCGTTGTGCCAGTCACTCTTGCAGAGAGCAAAGGTGACTCGTTATGTGTGGCTTAAACTCCTAACCTTGTTTTCCTTCGTACCTTGCTCTAGGAAGCTAAGACCATTTGGCAAAGGGGCACTGCCTGTGGGATCTATTCAGATTTAGTCGATCCTGGGAAAAACTTTCTCGGGAGACAGGATTCAAGTAATTTCCCCACTGTGTTGGAATATTTGACCTTTACTTGCACACTCATTAAGTGGCTAGTGATTGTGCTTTTTTGCCTCTCTCCTAGAGTTGCTTTGGGATATTGAGAAAGGGGGCACAATTCAAGAGCAAATTGCTCTGATTAATAGTATATTTATAGTTCAGTCTATCAAGGTCATTTCCCTAGATGCTAGCCTTTCTTTAGGAAGACAGAAATACTGTGTCAGTGTCTTTCCCTAGAAGAGGTGGGAGGCCAATGAGGAAGGCAAGCAGTTAATGGGTGGGATGCATATTTATTTATGTATGTGTGTATATTTGGCAGCTTGGTACCACACATATAACTGGTCCAGCTTTTTCTTACCCTGAAACTTCTCTTAGGTCACCTCAGTTCCCACTTAGACTATTTTTTGGGGAAACAAATCCATCCCATTAAAGAATTTTATTCTGTTTCTGTCTCACCACTGACCAAGCTAAGCATTTGGTGGGACTACTTTTTAAAAATGGACTTTTAGGGGCGCCTGAGTGGCTCAGTCGTTGGGTGTCTGCCTTCGGCTCAGGTCGTGATCCCAGGGTCCTGGGAAGGAGTCCTGCATCGGGCTCCCTGCTCGGTGGAGAGTCTGCTTCTCCCTCTCCCTCTGCCCCCACCCCGCCCTGGCTAGTGCTCTCTCTCTCTCTCAAATAAATAAATCAAATCTTTAAAAAATAAATAAAAATAAAAATTGACTTCTAAATCACACAAATTTGTGAAGCTTGAGAACTAAAGCCTACTTCTATGACTCAATGGAAAGGCGCCCGCACAACACAGCCCTCTCCTTGAGCAGGATGAGGGAGATTACAGGTGTCTGTGACAATGGGAGAACAGAGTGCCTAGGAGTCTTAAGTTACTGGAAAACAAGTTAAAACAGTTACCTTCATGTTTCCTTGCTGTTAACAGTCACATTTATGTAAAGAAGACATTATCTCAGAGTCAGTCATGCTGCCTTCAGGAACCTTGAGGTGTCCTGTTCGATTCCAACATTCCTTCTCAAGGGAGTATAATTCCCTGAATGCTTGGCTAGAAATAGAATGACCTCATTTCCAAAAAGCTCCAAGAGACCAGCAACCATATTGGTGTAATTTTTATGCATAACGCTTAGAGTAATGTATTTAATATTCACTTTTGGGTTTACCTTAAGAATTTTGGTGACAAATTTAGATACAATCATTTCCTTCATGTATTCATTTCATACATGTTTAGTAGCTCTATAGAGATAAATGATACAGTGCCTGCCTTCAAAAGTAATAGCAGTTTTTGAATGATTACTATGTGCCAGACACCATTTGAAATATTTTAGTAGCTTTTCTCATTCAGTCTTTACAACAGTTCCATAAGATAGATACTGTTATGACCTCTACTTTGCAGATGGCAAAACTGAGGCACAGGTGAGCAGTTGTCTAATGTCATAGAACTAGGATGTTGCAGAGTCTAAATTGGAATCCAGGTAATCTTGCTCCAGAGCCTGAATTCTTAACCATTGTACTTGATTGGCATGGTCTCAAGTGCCTTGGGTCTAAAGAGAGAAAACAAACAAATGTACTAGGATTGAAAGAATGTAAGAAATCAGAGAGTATTTTTTTTTAAGATTTTATTTATGTATTCATTTGAGAGAGTGAGAATGAGAAAGAGAGAGGGCACATGAGAGGGGGGAGGGTCAGAGGGAGAAGCAGACTCTACTGAGCAGGGAGTCCGATGTGGGACTCGATCCCGGGACTCCAGGATCATGACCTGAGCTGAAGGCAGTCGCTTAACCAACTGAGCCACCCAGGCGCCCCAATCAGAGAGTATTTATCTGTTGATCCATGCTACTTGGGACCATGACATACATTTTTAACCAAATTCTCAGCTTTGTATGAGACTAAAAACCATGCCTGGAAAGTACTTCAGCCTAATCCACATTAGGTAGAAACATGCAGACATAAAGGTTGTTGAAGGAGAGATGTTCCAGAGGAGGAGTTAGATTGAGACCAGGGACAGAGTTCTAACAGAGGATCCAGTATCAGTTCATCAAGGCCAGATACAAGACGGTGTGGGAGACGTGGAAGCAAGGGGAATTGGTGACAGGTGGCCAGGTCACAAGAGGCCATGCATGCCATGCCAAGAAGTTAGGGTTTTATCTTGAAGGATTTGCACTTTAGAGGGATCACTCTTGGCTGCACGATGGAGAGTAGTTTAGAGAAAGACAAAATGGAGGCAGACAGACTGATCAGGAGACACTTGCAGTCATCCTGGTCAGAGGAGGCAGGGGCTTGGAAATGGAAATAAGTGAATGGATTTCAGAGATATTTGAAGGTGTAATTGTCAGACTTGATTGGAAATGGGGTACAAATAAGGGAGAAGTTGAGAATGACGCCCACATTTCTGCTTTTGGCAACTGGTTGAATGGTTGGACCATTTGCTGGCACAGGGAACCTGGCAGGAAGGACAAGTTGGGAGGGAAAAGCAGGTGAGTTTGGAGCAGTTGAGTTTGAAGAGCATGAAGTGCCTATAGATCGTCTAAATGGAAATGTTTGGAAGACAGATTGATATGGATTTAAGTATGAAGCTCAGAAGGGAGCTCGAGGCCAGAATTATAGATCTGGGAGTCACAGGCAAATAGATGGTAAGTAAAGCCAAGGGAGAGGATGGGGCCACCCAGGACAAGTGCGTAGATTGAGAAAGGTAGAGGACCCAGTACGGAACCCCAAGAGAAAGGGACAGCCAGTGGAAGAGGAGCTTAAAAAGAAAAAGGTACAGCCAGAGAGGTAAAAAGAAAATCCAGCTAAGTAAAGAGAACAACTCAAGAGATAGTGACCAATAGTGTCAAATACTGAGAGGTGAAGAAATGAATGGAGTGAGCAGTGTCCCTGGGATTTTACAATTCGGAGGTCTTTGGTATCCTTGGTGTCAGCACTGAAAGAAGTGTTGGTGGTATAAACTGAGATGTGGTGGGGTGAAGAATGGGAGGTAACAAAGTCATGACACCAAGTGTAGACAATTCCTTAAGACTTCTGGCTGAGAAGGGGAAGAGGAAGAATGGGCAGGGGCCATGGGAGAGTGTTTTTCGTTTTTTTTTTTAAGATTTTATTTATTTATTTGACAGAGACATAGAGAGTGAGCACAGATAGGCAGAGAGGCAGGCAGAGGGAGATGGAGAAGCAGGCTCTCCACTGAGCAGGGAGCCTGATACGGGCTCGATCCCAGGACCCCGGGATCATGACCTGAGCTGAAGGCAGACGCTTAACCGACTGAGCCACCCATGCACCCCGGTTTTTTTGTTTTTATTCATTAAGCAGAGACTGGAGCATTTCAATATTGATGAATGTATTTAGTAGGTGAGGGGAAAGCAGACAATGAAGAGGGAGGAGCAATCAATAGTGCAAGATTCCTGAGAAAGTGGGAGGGTTTGGAATCCGAACCCTGGGTTCTACCCAGGAGGATGGGATATGCCTGGTGGGGGCCAGGGTTTAGAAATGGTGGTGGGGGGGCATCTGGGTGGCTCAGTTGGTTAAGCGTCTGCCTTCGGCTCAGGTCATGATCCCAGGGTCCTGGGATTGAGCCCCACATCGGGCTCCCTGCTCAGCGGGAAGCCTGCTTCTCCCTCTCCCACTCCCCCTGCTTGTGTTCCCTTTCTCACTATCTCTCTGTCAAATAAATAAATTAATTAATTAATAAGAAATGGTGGTGGGAAGTTGAGTTGGTTATCATTGGGTGGCTTATACTTTCCCTATCAGCAAATGTTGAGTCATTTGCTAGGAGTGAAGGGGAAGTGACACATGTGGGTGGGAGGGATGGTGGCAGAGGACATGTGAGAAAGCTGATTTGGAGAATGGAAAAGAACATGTTACAAGGGTCCCAACTGGGTCTAGAGTAAAGTCGGAGAGCCTCCCCGACTGAGATGTACACTTTCAGCCAAATTCCCTGCTTTGAATGAGACTCAGGAGCTTGCCCGGGAAAGTACCTTATCCTGCTCCATAAATACGTTTGAAACATGCATAGACATGTCAGGAACTTGACCGGTCTTGGAACAAATAAATATTTCTTAGAGTTAATATTTATTAATGATTCATTAATGATTCATTCTAAGTGTTGTGTTTATAGTGGATATGCAGATTCCACAAATCTCATCTTTTCATTAGATTTTAATATCATGACATTGGAATAACTGATATAAGGAGGTGATACTGCCTGATAGTTAAGAGCACAGACTTGGGAGACAATCAAACTTGGGATTCAATCCTGATTAGGCTACCAATCAGCCATGTGCCCTAAAGCAAGACAATCTCTTGTCTGTAAAATGAGGATGATAAGAAAACTTAGCTCATAAGGTTGTTAACGGAGACAATGTATTTGGTGGGATAATATACTGATATGTTAACTTTTAAGTTATTAACAAATTTCCTTCCTGGAACTGTTCCTTGTGATCTATTCCATGAAGTAGAGATGGGGCCGGAGGGTAAGGAGGACCAGAGAGAAAAAAAAGGAGAAAAGGGATGTTTTCCTAATTTGGAAATCCCTTAAACCATTAATAGGATTATTCGAGGCAGGCATGCCTGGGTGGTTCAGTCAGTTAGGCATCTGCCTTCGGCTCAGGTCGTGATCCCAGGGTCCTGGGATTGAGCCCCGCATCGGGCTCCCTGCTCAGCGGGGAGCCTGCTTCTCCCTCTGCCTGCCTCTCTCCCTGCTTGTGCTCTGTCTCTCTCTCTGACAAAAAATAAATAAAATCTTTTAAGGAAAAAAAAAAGATTATTCCAGGCAATATTTCTGAAGCCAGTAGCAAGAGAAAGATTATCTCTGAGGCAAATGATTTTTTTCTGAGGAGTAGAAAAAATTGCCTCTTTCATGGACAAAAGGAGAAGAATGTAGGGGAAGAGGGAAGGTTGTCACTGGACAGACGTCCAGACTTATCAGAACCAAGCCTACAGGAATGGGGGCTAACTCAGCTGAGAGGACACTCTACTAATGATCTATGCTCTGTAGCAATTTACCCCCAAAATTTGCAGTTGAAGGAAGCAAACAGTTATTTCATAGTTTCTGAGTGCCAGGAACTTAGAGTGGCTTAGCTGAGTGATTTTAGCTAAGGTCTCTCATGAAATTGCAGTGAAGCTGTTGGCTTGGCTGCCATCATCTGAAGACTTGAACGGAGCTGGAGAATCTACTCCCGAGCTCACTTAACGTGGCTGTTAGCACGAAGCCTGGTTCTCAGCATGTGCATCTCTCCATGTAGGTACTCAAGAAATGGCAGCTGGCTTCCCCCAGAGTAAGGAATCTGAAACAGAGAAGAGGAGAGAAACCAAGACAGAAGTCACAGGGTCTTTTATTACTTAATCTTGTTGTGTCATATCATCACTTCTGCCCGATTCTTCTGCTGTATTATGTCCCTGGTACAACGTGGGCAGAGACTGTACAAGAACATGACTACCAGATGAGGATCAGTGAGGGTTATTTTGGAGCCTGGCTATCAGAGACACAGTGAGGGGTTTGCTGGAGCAGCCAGACATGAGTGGGAGCAAACCACCCTGACTTTCCTGGAATTTTGTTCCACATCTATGGCTCTGCCAGTTCAACTTCCCCTTGGCATCATTTGAGGACTTCTCTTTTTTTTTTTTAAAGATTTTATTTATTTATTTGACAGAGAGAGAGAGAGCACAAGCGGGGGGAGCGGCAGGCAGAGGGAGAAGGAGAAGCAGACTCCCCGCCGAGTAGGGAGCCCAATGTGGGGCTCGATCCCAGGACCCTGGGATCATGACGATCATGACCGAGCCGAAGGTAGGCGCTTAACGACTGAGCCACCCAGGTGCCCTGTGGACTTCTCTTTAACAGCAGACTTCCCCTCATCACACAGGGCTTTCCAGCAGAAGTGACGGCCACAAAGCTCTGTGACTTCACTTGTTCTTGCTTAACCTTGTGTACATGACCCCCATCTTGCAATGAGCCCCAAGAAGGAAGCCTGGATTTATCCACAGGCAGGTGTACTCAGGAAACTCCCTTCCTCTCTGGGATTATACTTAAACTTACTCTAACTTGGGGGCGCCTGGGTGGTGCAGTCGGTTGAGCATCCAACTCTTGGTTTCGGCTCAGGTTGTGGTCTCAGGGTCTCAGGGTCGGCTCAGGTTGTGGTCTCAGGATCGATCCCCATGTGGGGTTCCGTGTTCAGCACAGAGTCTGCTTGGGATTCTCCCTCCCTCTTCCTCTGTCCCTCCTGCTCATGCTCTCTCTCTTTCTCTATCTCAAATAAATAAATTAAAAAAACCCCAGCATACTCCAATTTCATAATAATAGCTAATTTTAACAGGTGTGTATTTATCAGAAACTATGAAGTAGACTTGCCTTTCAGATGAGGAGATTAAGGTCCAGAGAAGTTAAGTGACTTGGTGAAGGTAATAAATAATAGATGGTGAAACCAAGATTTGAAACCTATCAGCCTGGTTCTAAATTCATGATCTCAGCTTCTATTCTATATATTCAGCGCAGAGCCCCGCACTAGTAAGTATTCAGTAAATGTTGGTCATTATTATCAATTTTCTCAGTGGAAGAAAAGGTACCTTCTAGATTCAAGAAGCTGAAGAATTGGTGTATTCTATATTCTAAAAGGTAAAGGTTATGTTTTTCTTACTTTTTTTGTCACTCTCATTGACAACCCAACAAAGCCTATAAAAAGTTGTATTTACCAAATAGCCATTTTGATCCATGTGCTCACTGACTTGCTCAGTGGTGGATCTAAATTGGCTATGATTGCCATTTGTTTTACCTTCTGTTTATATGGCTTTAATAACCCGAAGTCATTCTTTCAAGCGTTAGTGTCAAGAGCTGCCAATTCTCTTGCCTCAACTGTAACCCACCCTGCTGCCTTCCTTGAGGGCTCTGAAATGAGTAGGGAGTCTGCCAGGTTTGAAGTTGGCCTCCACACCAAATCGGAGCTGTGTGACCTTGGGCAAGGTACTTCAGGTTGCTGACCGCTGTTTTCTCTTTGGAAAATGGGACTTTTGGGAGAATTCAATGAGATAAGACATGTAAAACATTTAGCACAGTGCTTATCACAGAGGAGAGGATTTTAGTTAAAGGCCATTCTCTCTTTCTTTCTCCCAGTAGGGTTTAATTGCTCCACTCATTGTGGTCCCAAATTATTTTTATTATGCCAGCTTATGGCATCCCAAATTTATCAGATGATATTTAAAAGCATAAGCGTGCCTAGTGATAACGCTATTTGTTTTGTATTTTGTTTATAGTCAAGCCTAATCTCCCCCAATATATTCCTTGGGAGCAGAGGCTATTTCTTATTCATACATATATTTTTGTTCCCTGTAGTACTGAGCAAAATGACTGGCACATGGTAGTATTTAATACATATCTGCTGACCTAAATTGAAATCAGAGGGTTTCGAAGGGATTGGAACTAAAACAAAATAGGAAATGCTTGAAATAGAAGGTGGGTTTTGGGAGAGGGGAAATTTGTATTTCCAGGAAACATTTCATGTGCTCTGTATAGATTTTCACATTATATATCATGCAGTATCCTCCATGTACATCTTCAAATCAATTAAATAACATTTTAAGTCTTTAAAGGAATATTGGTGGCAGAAATAGAAATTCATCTTTTGAAAATATTTAACATTTTATTTCACAAGCTGAAATGATATGAACACCTAGTACCAGAGAAATTATACCATTAATCATATTAATGATTTAACTGGTTTCCCAGAGTAAGTATTTCAGTTTTATTATTGCTTCAAGAGAATACTTAGAGAGAAAAAGAATTTGCCTAGAGGAAGTCAATTTATAGTCTCCATTCAACTAATAGGACACTTGATAATGGATCCCTGATTATATGAATGGGACAAGGAGCCCAAGGCATTTTGCTTTCTCTTCTCTATAGTCTAGTTACACCTGAGTAACAAAATATCATCCCCGGATCAACCCAACCATCTGATTCTTCTAGGCCCACATCTGTTGCTTGGCAGCCTGGGGTTGCTGCCTCCTATTTGGGTGTTCAGGGTCGTGGTTCTTTTTGATCTCCCCACTCAATGGTACTACCCTTCATTCAATATGTGTCCCGTCCAAGAAATGCCCGATTAAAATTATTTCATTTTCCTAGGTATCTCCCATGTATATAGGACATATACATGTTATTAAATCTTTTGGTTTTCTCTTGTTTAAAACAAAAAAGAAAGAAAGAAATGCCTGGTCATGGCATAGCTCTTGCAACCTCTTGGGAGGGGATTGGGGTGCTCTCTACCCTCTTCAATGCCATAGAGATGCACTGACTTTTTTAAAAGGCTGAGTCAGGATGGGTTCACAAACAAAATTATGTTTCTCTTTCTTAGGTTGTATTATTGAGTTGGATCCACTGTTCCAACCTTCTCCCTCCCTCATGGTGATTTTTTTCCACTCAAGGTTTCCACCGTCCACCTCTGCAGTCTGGCTTCTCCTGTTGAGGGGGTAAGAAGGAGCTCAGGGAAATGGTGGAGGAGATCCGTCAATGCACATTACTACATTACTTGGTAGTCATGTTTTCTGAGTGAAAAGTTTATTGGTTTGTTTTTAGGCAGAGTCAAAATGTTCCCATATCAAAACAGCCACTTCAAGGCGGCCACATCAAGATGTTCCTGGCATCAAAATGACTGTGTCAAAGCTGTGTGTCAGCAAATTGACTATAAAGAAACAGCCTGTATCAAAATGGCTGTAGCCTACATTGGCACAGGACTTGCCATCAAAAGAATGCTTTCTAGAATGTCAGTGCTGTTTATAATAAGATAAGATGAAAAGTTGTTTCTTTCCATTGATGCTCCCCCTTTCAGTTGGGAGCCGGACTTCACCACATGGGACTGGAAGACAAAGAGGTACCGCTTTTTATTCCTAGTGATCTAGTGCCTTCTGTGAGAAAGAACTAGGCACAAATGAACAAAGATGATCCTGCTTTTACCATGGAAATTGTGAAACTCCCATACTAATTTTATAATCATGCTTTTTACACTTTGTTCTCATCACAAAAATCTTTGGGAATTATCTGCTAAGAATCAGCCAAAAAATTTATGCCAACATGAAATTAAGGCAGACTGGAGTCACTTGCCCACTGCATACCGTTCCTGTGATCAATCACAAGCCCGAAGACCCATACCATAGGCAAATGCCCTTAACCGCTGCCTCTTCAGACCCCCTGTTAGGTTATAAAACCTTTCCGGGAAGGTTTGTTGTTGTTTTAAGATTTATTTTTGAAGTAATCTCTATACCCAACGTGGGGCTTGAACTCACAACCCCAAGATCAATCACATGTTCTACCCACTGCGCCAGTTCCCCGCCCAACCCGGAAGGTTTGCTATTAGAAAGCTTTTTTTTTTTTTTAAGATTTTTTTTTTTTATTTATTTGACAGAGACACAGCGAGAGAGGGAACACAAGCAGCAGGAATGGGAGAGGGAGAAGCAGGGTTCCCGCTGAGCAGGGAGCCCGATGCGGGGCTCCATCCCAGGACCCTGGGATCATGCCTGAGCCGAAGGCAGACGCTTAACGACTCAGCCACCCAGGCGCCCCTAGAAAGCCTTTTTGACCCGTCTCTTCAGGCTCAGAAAGCTTATAGATCAGGCAGAATGTTGCACTGGGTTTGTTATATAGAATGAGCATGGCTCTGTCCCTAACTTAACTGTCTCACCTTTTCCTTGACTTTTGACGTATCACACTCTCTTGACTTTATCTTGCCTCGCCGGCTGCTCCTTCTCAGTCATTTTCTGTCTTCCATTTCTCTATCTGACCTCTAAATGTTGGAGTGCCTCAGTGCTCAGTCCTGGGCTCTCTTCTCTAAGAATAACTCTCTCCCTAGGAGAGCTCATTCAGTTCTGTGACTTTAAATAGCATCTGTGTGCTGATTGCTCCAAATATATATTTCCAGCCCTAACCTTTCCCAGGATTCCAGATTCACATATCCAATATCCTTACGTGAATATCTAAGAGGCATCTCAAATTTATAGGTCCAAAATATTTCCCTACCCAAGTCTGTTCTTCTTTTAGTCTTCTCCATCTTGGTGTCAAATGAACTATGTAGCTGCCCAAGCCACAAACACAGAAGTTATCCCTGATTCTTTTTCTCACCCCATATATATATATATATATTTATACATTTATAAAGGTTTTGAGAGGCCCAAAAAAAACAGAATGCCAGTGTTACTCCAGTGGCATGAAAAGGCATTAGCAGTAGGAGGACTAGGCTCCATTATAAGAGTTCTTACAGCGAGAAAGACTGTTTAAAAAAAAGGACTCACGTTACCTTGAGAAGAATTTTGGATGCACAGGCTGATGAAGAGGGATTGACAATGGACCATCTTCCTGGGAACTCCCAACTAAACTATTCCAGGACATGCATCTGCTGAAGTGTATTTTATTTTCAAGGTGGAGGGAGAACTTGTCTATTTCCTAAATCCTTTGCAGGATCTGATAGTCTATGCCTTTGTCCACGAGTAACACAGAACTGACCTCGTAACTGTCTGCCGGAGTGGCTGGTCAGCGTTGGCCGGGTGTAGCTGTGCGCTCTATTTCACGTGGGGGAGGGACGATCTGGGCAGGTGCAGATCCAAGGGCTGTGGTCAAAGGGAGAGCTTGTTTTTTTGAAGTAGTAAAGCTTCTAGGGTTTGTACAGACATCCCGTCTTCCGAGAGAAGACGGGCTCTCTTGGATTCATTGTAAAGTGCCTGCTGCATCAATAAAGCTCTTGGCTTATTAGTAAAAAAAAAAAAAAAAAAAAAAGAGGCATCTCAATTTTATAGGCATCTCAATTTTATATATATATATATATATGTATATATATATATATATATAACCCATCAGCAAATACTACTAAACAGACAATTCCCAACTTATGATGGTTCGACTTAGGATTTTTCAACTTTACAACGGTGCAACAGTGGCACGCATTCAGTAGGAACCATACTTTGAATTTTGAATTTTGATCTTCTCCTAGGCTAGTGATAGTGGTAGTGGTACTAAACTCTCTCATGATGCTGGACAGGGGCAGCGAGAAACAGCTCCCACTCAGCCATGCGATCATGAGGGTCAACAACAATTACACTTACAACCATCCTGTACCCATACATCTATTCTGTTTTTCACTTTCAGTACAGTGTTCAATAAATGACATAAAATGTCATTTTTTGGTCAATGTCACTCAACGCTTTATTATAAGACACATTTTGTGTTAAATGATTTGTCCAACTATAGGTTAATGTAAGTGTTCTGAGCACATTTACAATAGGCTAGGCTAAGCTATGATGTTTGGTCGCTTAGGTGTATTAAATATATTTTCTACTTATATTTTCAACTTACAATAGGTTCACTGGAACATAACCCCATTGTAAGTCGAGGTAGGTCTGTAGTTCTACCTTTAAAACATATCTGGACTATATTGCCTTCCTTTGTCCTCCACTGCCACAGTCCTAGTCTAAGCCACCATCATCTCTTTCTAGGACTATTGCATGGCCTCTTAGCAATTCTCCCCCTTTCTTTTCTGGCTCCTCATCACTTAGGTCTCAGATGACAGGTCAAGGCTCAGAGAGGACTTCCCAAACAACCCTACTGAGAGTACCTTTCTTTCCCCTGTTCTCCAACAACTCACCGTGATGACTATCTTCATAGAGCTTACAACAATGTATAATTATCTATTTCCTTCCTGCTGACCATGGCCCCTGCTAGAATATAAGCTCCATGGGAGCAGGGAGTTGAACTCTTTTCTTCTCCACTCAGTTTTCAGGGTTTATCACAGTGCCTGTCCCACAGTAGGCTCTTGACAAATATTTGGTGGAAAGAATGAATTCAAGTCTTTACAAAACAGAAATTCTCATCGGGATTCCAGAAATTTAGGAACCGTCAATATTTTCTGTTGCTCAGAAACACCCCATTCAGATTGGCTATATATACATATATCAAATATGAGGAATGTTTTTTTTTAAAAAGATTTTATTTATTTATTTGACAGAGAGAGACACAGTGAAAGAGGGAACGTGAGCAGGGGGAGTAGGAGAGGGAGAAGCAGGCTTCCTGCTGAGTAGGAAGCCCAATGTGGGACCCTGGGACCATGACTTAGCCAAAGGCAGACGCTTAAGGACTGAGCCACCCAGGTGCCCCGAGGAATGTTTATTTAAAGGTATTAAATTAAGACTATTTTAAGGTCCAGTACTACATAATTCTGTAAAGACTACAGCTTAGTTTGTCCCAACCAGAACACCAGGATGGTGACTATTTGTGTTTATTGGTACCACCTAGTTCAGTCACCAATCATTAACAATAACTAAAGGTGGGTGACTGTTTCTCTTTCTCTCGCTCTCTAATAAATAAATAAATAAAATCTTTCAAAAAAATAACAATAACTAAAGGTATTCTCTTACATCAGTGTTTGTTTGTTTTTTAAGATTTTATTTATTTATTTGAGAGAGAGCAAGAGAGCACAAGCAGGGGGACCTGCAGAGGGAGAAGCAGGCTCCCCGCTGAGCAGGAAGCCCAACGTGGGGCTCCATCCCAAGACCCCAGGATCATGACCTGAGCCGAAGGCGGCTGCCCAACCAACTGAGCCACCCAGGCGCCCCCTATGTAAAGCTTTATAAAAGATTTAGTTGGGAAGGGGCGTCTGGGTGGCTCAGTCGTTAAGCGTCTGCCTTCAGTTCAGGTCATGATCCTGGGGTCCTGGGACTGAGCCTCATGTCGGGTTCTCTGGTCGTGGGGAGCCTGCCTCTCTCTCTCCTCCCTGCTTGTGCTCTCTCTCACTCACTCTCTCTCTCTCAAATAAATAAAATCTTTAAAAATATTGGGAAATACAGGAAGAAAAGAGAAAAGTAAATGAGGAGGAAGAATGAGGAGAGAAGACTGAGCAAAGTGTCAGGAGGCTTAACTTTGGGTTAGTGGAAATAGAGCAAGGAAATCAAGTTTCAGTTTTAAATTGGCTACTGAAGAGTGTTGCGTATTTGCCAAGTAGCTCCCCTATCAGGCACGCATTATCTTCGAATCTCCAGGAAGAGTCTACTACACACAGCTGCCTCTCATGAATTTAAGGTGGGAAATTTAGGAAGAGAGGCTGCCACCCACCCTTGGGTCAGTGCCAATTGAACATAAAGGAACAGCTGCAAGATGCAGAGTGAAGAATGGGAATTCTACAGAAGCCAGAAATCAAACCCTGAGGTTACCAAGAGAATGGAGAGCTCAGAAAAGCTGCAGGGAGTTGGGGGAGAGCATTGGTTTTCCCCTCAGACATGGGATGGGGTTTCCAGATAAGCTTATGTAAATCTCAAGGTGATATCACTTAGCAAGCAATCCAGGAGGAGCCCCTGACTAGGTGAATCAGCTCATAAATATTAATCACTCCTTACCATAGTATTAGTCCTCATTAGGGATGATAGGTTCTGCCTGTTCCAGTTTGGATACTCTCCTTTCTTCATTCTATCTTGCTTTATTTATTTCTATTTTCCCCTATGGTTCCATACTCCAACCTAGACCATGTTAGCCACACTGATAGGTCACTGTTTTTTAATTATTCCTAGAATTGGTTAGCCAGAGCAAAAAATTAAATCTATGAACTCTATGTGGTGGGAGAAGTCTAGTGAAAACTAAATTTTAAGCAATAATACATAGAAAACCAAAAAGTTTCTATAAAGAGCATATTCAATTCAACTACATCATTTGTTAATTGAACTCAACAAATATTTATGTGCCAGATACTCTACTAGGTTCTTGAACTTTAAACAAAAAAAACCCAAATACTTCTCTTGATGAGTTCACAGTCCCATGGGGTTATATAAACAAATAATTACAATGCAGTAGGGTAAGCACAAGATATGGTGATAATCACAGCATTTATGAGATCATTGAAGAGAGACACCTAGTTAAGACTGCCAGAGTTAGGGATGGTTTTTTTTTTTTTTTTTTAAAGATTTTCATTTATTTATCAGAAAGAGAGAGAGAGAGAGACAGAGGCAGGCAGAGGGAGAAGCAGGCTTCCCGCAGAGCGGGGAGCCCAACGCGGGGCTCGATCCCAGGACCCCGGAACCATGACCCGAGCCGAAGGCAGACGCGTTAACGACTGAGCCACCCAGGCGCCCCGGGATGGTGTTTTGAATGAGCTGACAACTGAGCTGGATCTCAAAGGATGTGAAGAGTTAGTCAGGTAGAGATGGGGAGGGAAATTAGTTTTGGGGTTGGAGTAGGAGAGGTGAATGGAAGTGGAGATGTGCCTTCTAGAAAGGACACCATTGACAAAGGCATGAAGGAAAAAAAATGCATAGGCTACATAGGAAACTCCAAGGAGTTTTGGGTTGCTGAAGGCAAGAGTAAGTTGTAAATGAAGCTAGAGAAAAAGGTAAGGGCTAGACAATGGTGGGCTCTGAATGCTATGTTAAAAAGAGTAGACCAGGGGCGCAGTGGGTTAAGCGTCTGCCTTGGGCTCAGGTCATGATCCCAGCGTTCTGGGATAGAGCCCCACGTCAGGCTCCCTGCTCAGTGGGAAGCCTACATTTCTATCTCCCTCTGCCTGCGGCTCCCCCTGCTTGTGTTCTCTCTCTCTGTCAAAGAAATAAATAAAATCTTAAAAAAAAAAAATGAGTAGACGGGGGCGCCTGGGTAGCTCAGTCCATTAAGTGTCTGCCTTCAGCTCAGGTTGTGATCCCAGGGTTTGAGCCCCCAGTGGGCTCCCTGCTCAGCAGGAAGTCTGCTTCTCCCTCTGCCCCTCACCCAGCTTGTGCTCACTCGCTCTCTCCCAAATAAATAAGTAAAATCTTTTCTTTAAAAAAGATTTTTTATTTATTTGACAGAGAGATAGAGAAGAGAGCACAAGTAGGCAGAGAAGCAGGCAGAGGGAGAGGGAGAAGCAGGCTCCTCGCCGAGCTGGGAGCCCAATGCGGGGCTCGATCCAGGACCCCGGGATCATGACCTGAGCCGAAGGCAGCCGCTTAACCGACTGAGCCACCCAGGTGCCCCCAAATAAATAATATCTTAAAAAAAAAAAAAAGAGTAGATCATCCTGTCTGCAATGGACAAACACTAGAGGGTTCTAAGGCATAGGAGTGGCATGACAAGATTTTCAAGTAAATTACTTCAGTGACTGTAGAAAAGGGGTGTGGCATCTGTGGCTGTACCAAGTTTGAGGCAGACAAAACAAAGGAGACTTGTTAGCAAACTACTGTTCTAGTCTAGGGAAAAGATGAAGAGTGGGGCACCTGGGTGGCTCAGTTGGTTAGGCATCTGCCTTCAGCTCATGGCCTTGATAACTGGGTCCTTGGATCCAGCCCCGCATCGCAAGGGCTCCGTGCTCAGCGGGGAATCTGCTTTTCCCTCTCCCTCTGCCACTCCCCCTACTTGTGCCCTCTCTCTCTCCCTTTCTCTGTGTCAAATAAATAAATAAAAATCTCTAAAAAAAAAAAAAAAGATGAAGAGAGCCCTGAGGCATGGATAGATGGATAGTAAAGATAGAGAGGCAGGAATAGATCAAGCAATGTTTAGGAAGTTAAATAGTAATGGCATGGTAATTGATTGGATTTGAGAAATTAAAGAGAGAGACTATCAAAGAATTCTCTCTTGGATGGCAAATATAGATAACAAGGTCAGGAGCTAAGATGGTGTCTACAGGAGGAGAAACTAGTTTAATGGAGAAGATGAAGAGCTCTATTGTAAACATGCCAAGTCCCAGCTGCCTGGGGACAGCCAGAATGAGCCAGAATAAACAAGAACTGAGGGGAGAGACCTGAGATGGAGGCACCACATTGGAATTCGTCTCTACACAGGTGGAAGTTGAAACACTAAGGATGCATCAGATCACTTATGGACCACCATGTAAAAAGATGATAAAACTTTGTTGATGGATATAAAATAGGAGAGACATACCATATTCTTGAAAATTCAATATTATACAGAGGCAATTCTCTTTAATGTAGGAGAGTTTTGTTAAATTTACAGTTAAATTACCACCAGGGTGCTTCATGAAATTTGACCAGTTGATTCTAAAATGCATGTGGAAGGGGTGCCTGACTGGCTCAGTCCATAGAGCATGCAACTCTTGATCTTGGGGTTGTAGGTTCAAGTCCCATGTTGGGTGTAGAGATTCCTTAGAAATAAAATCTTTAAAAGAAATAAATAAAATAAAATGCATGTGGAAGACTTTATGCTAAGGATAGACAAGGCAACTCTGAAAAAGAAAAAGAAGAGGTGGAAATTAACATAGAAATTAACACAGTATGGTACTAAAGCATAAAGAGATAAATGGACCAATTAGACCAATTAAATAAGACAGAGAGCTACACATATGAGAGATCTTGGTATATGATAGAAGTGAAAGTACAAAGCAAAAAGGACAAGCTGGACTATTCAATAAATGGTCCTGGTCCACTGGATATCCATATAAGGAAAAATTAGATCCTTCTCACTGTACACATAAATAAATATCAAGTGAAGTAAAGACTTCAATGTGAAAGGCAGAATAGTCAAGCTTTCAGAAGATAATAGAGGAAAATACATTCATTACTTCCAAGAAGGGAAGGCTTTCTTTTTTTTTTTTTAGATTTTTTAATTTATTTTTTAACAGAGAGAGAGACAGCGAGAGAGGGAACACAAGCAGGGGGAGTGGGAGAGGGAGAAGCAGGCTTCCTGCCGAGCAGGGAGCCCGATATGGGACTTGAGCCCAGGACCCTGGGATCATGACCTGAGCCGAAGGCAGACGCTTAACGACTGAGCCACCCAGGCACCCGGCGAAGGCTTTCTTAAGACATGAAAAACTTATACCATAAACAAAAAAGATGATAAATTAAAATTAAAATTTCTATTTCAGAAAGAATACCATAAACAATGTTAAAAGAGAAGGCTAGAAAATATTTGCAATTCAAATAACTGGACAAAAATTAGGACACAGCAAATATGGAGAGAGAACTTTAAAAAATCAATAAGAAAAAGACAAAAATGCAATAGAAAAAAATCATCAAGACATGTGAACAGGCAATTCATAGAAGTGAAACACAAATTGCCAAGAGCATATGCAAAGATGCCTAAACTCTCTAGAGGAAAATGCAAAATGTAAAATCGGATTGCTTTTCATACGTATGAGAATGGTAAAATTTAAAAATCTGATAATGTGTAATATTGGTAAGGATGTGAAGAAACTCATATTCTACTGATGGAACGGTAGATTGGCACAACAATCATGGACAGCAATTTGCCAATATTTTGTAGCATGGAATAAGTGTGTACCTTACTATATAGTAATTCAATTTCTGGACTTATATCTAGAGAAACACTTACACATATGCCCAGGAAAATTGCTTTAAGGATGGTCACTGCTTTATTGTTTGCAATCATAAAATTGGAAACAACCATCCATAGTGGAATGTGTAAATTAATAGTGGACTATTTATATGATGCAAAACTATATAGCAGTTAAAATGGGTGGACTAGATCTGTGAAGCCGTAACAGACCCAGTAACAGATAAATCTTAAAAGCACAATACTGAATGCAAAAAGAAATTCTAGGATATGTATATGACAATTTCATGAAGACAAATCAAACATTAATAGAAAAACTCATCAAAGGATTTGCCTACACTCATGTGCATGCATGAGAAAGATACATACCAACAGAACAGTCGTGACATATTATTAGTACCCAGGAGAGAAAGGGATTGGGTGGGGTATAAAGAGGACTTTGCTATATTTACAACATTCTATCTCTTTTTTAAAGATCTGTATTAAAAATAATAACTGGGAGGTGAAGAGGTAGTGAAGACAGTGAGTATAATCTATTTTTCAAAAAGTTCAGATGGAAAAAGGAAGATTTGATGGTGACTTAAGGAGGATGCTGAGTTGGGAGCCCCCCTCAACTATTTTTTTAAGACAAAGTTTTAAACACAGATAAGTTGGAAGAATTGTACAGTGAACATCTATGTATTCACCACCTATATTCTACAAAGAGGATTTTGCTATATTTGGTTTATCATGGATCTATCCATCTATCCATCCATCAGTCCATCTTATTTTTTGGATGCATTTCAAAAAAAGTTGCAGAGTTTGGTACACTTCATTGGTGGGGAGCTTTTTGACTAGATGGGAGAGATTAACACGTTAAGTTGAAGAAAGGAGCCAATGTTGAAAAAGTGTGGTTGAAAGAAAAAAAGAGGGAAAATAATTGCTTCAGCCCTGAAGTTGGTGAGAGGGTTTGGCTTTTGAAAAAGATGAGGGACCACTGATCCTTAAAGCTGAAGGAAAAAGTGGTGGAGGAGTGGGGATTTTGAAGGTGGTCTTGCTCAGTGGACCCCATAGGCAGAAACATTTGCTGGGAATGAGAACTGGGAGTTGACTAGGTCTTGCGGAGAGAAACAAAGATTAGGTGGATTTACTGAACAGAACAGGAGAGGGAACTGACCAAAGAAGACAAGCTAAGGGAATGACAGAGTCTCTGAGGGGCCAGTTGAGCTTGAATCTGTAGCAGCATAAGAGCCTTGAGTATGAGATTTTCTCAGCTGTTTGAGAAGGAGAAGCAGAAGAAGAGATAGTGGGAATGATCCAGAGCTGATGCAGCAGGACAGGATGCAACGGAATGGAAGAGACTAGTGTGAATATTTCGGATGGGCAATCATTAGTCCCAGGCAGGGCTTGGAACTAAGAGTCGAGGAATAAGGCAAAGAGATCGATAGATTTGAATTCTCGTGAAATGGAGAAATGGCCCATTTACTGAGTCACAAACCTGGAAAGAAATTTTGTTCTAACTAGGCTTGTTGCTACCATTTCAAACACAGACATACAGTGCAGAAGACATGGCTTATGAACCGCCCTGTTGCAGCCCTTATCATATCTCTATTTTTTTTAAATTTTATTTATTTATTTCAGAGAGAGAGAGAATGAGAGATAGAAAGCACGAGAGGAAAGAGGGTCAGAGGGAGAAGCAGACTCCCCGCCAAGCGGGGAGCCCGATGTGGGACTCGATCCCGGGACTCCAGGATCATGACCTGAGCTGAAGGCAGTCGCTTAACCAACTGAGCCACCCAGGCGCCCTCTATTTTTTTTTTTTTTAACATTTTATTTTTAAGGGATGCCTGGGTGGCTCAGTCTGTTAAGCGTCTGCCTTCAGCTTAGGTCATGATCCTGGGGTCCTGTGATAAGAGTCCCACATTGGGCTCCTTGCTCGGCTGGGAGCTTGCTTCTCCCTCTGCTTGTCTTTCTCTCTTTCTCTCAAATAAATAAATCAAACCTTTAAAAAAAAAGATTTTATTTTTAAGTACTCTCCACACCCAATGTGGGGCTTGAACCCATAACCCTGAGATCAAGATTTGCATGCTTTACCTACTGAGCCAGCCAGGTGCCCCACATCTCTCTATTTTGACAGAAACTTTATCCAGGTCGGGCACCAAAAAACACGCACCAAAGTATAATATTTGAAACCCATCTCTCTCATCCCCATAATTCTTAGTCACCAGTTGGAAAGGAAATGCTTCTAGTCCTCTATCCTCTCTTTTACCCTTCTTCCCTTAATGATTTAGTACTTTCTCACTTCTTCAGCTTATCACTATGAATCCCCTCTTTCTCATCTCTTGTGTCTGTCATTGTTAATCATCCTTTCCACTGACCCATCTGGAACCATCATTCCATTGCAAATAAAATACTGTACATTCTTAATATTTCTTCTTGGAAGTGTTACTCTCCTTGCCTTGAATTAAGGGGCCTACTTCAAGGCTAGGATTTGCCCTGCAAATTCCTCTAGTTGGGGCTGTTTATTCTCTTTCTTCTGCTGTGCTGTAGAGGAAGTCAGGAAGCAGGGAGTGTCATTTGGCGGACCCCCCGATGCTACTTCCAGACCATCACTCTTTCACTCTCTCATAAAGGCTCATCCTTCTCTTAAGGATGAGCTCCACCACTCTCCTCTTTCCTGCCACTAACAAACCTCCTGGTTGCTTTCTTTCATTCTCCAAAGCCCTTGAGACTAAAATCACAGTTGCCCTCTTCATCCCACCTCCTACCATCATCCTGGAGTTCGATAACTTAGCTTCCAATTTTTGTAACTCCTTAACCCTAGTGATTTTGTCCTCCGTTCTACTTTAGTTATCTATTTCCCAGGACCACCTTCCATATCATGTCATCACTCAGACACTGCACCTCTGCAATCTTAAATTCCAATGGCCCACTTTCTGACTACAAGCTTCTAAACTTCTAGCTCCTCCCTGGTTGTCTTACTAAGGATGTCCAATGGGGAAATGACCAATAAAACTTTCCAGATTTCTTATTCTTTTTTTTTTATATTTTATTTATTTATGGGGGACCTGGGTGGCTCAGCCGGTTAAGCGTCTGCCTTCAGCTCAGGTCATGATCCCAGGGTCCTGGGATCGAGCCCCGCATTTGGCTCCCTGCTCAGCGGGGAGTCTGCTTCTCCCTCTCCCTCTGCCTGCCGCTCCCCCTACTTGTGCTTTCTCTCCCTCTCTCTCCTGCTCTCTGTCAAAAAAAAATAATAAAAATCTTAAAAAATATATATTTTATTTATTTATTTGAAAGAGAGAGCACACGCATGGGGGAGGGGGCTAGGGGAAGAGGGAGAAGCAGGCTCCCCACTGCGCTGGGAGCCTGATGCAACTCAGGGCTTGATCCCAGGACCCTGAAATCATGACCTGAGCCGAAGGCTGACACTTAACCGAGACACCCAGGAGCCCCGATTTTTTATTCTTAATACTAGCAATCAACCCCGATCAATAATGGTGAGACTTTCAGGTGCTATGATGGTCATCTTCATCCATGTTTAGATGGTGGGCAACTGGGGATATATTTTGTGTATTTTTTGTCTTTGCTCACAAGAGTCTTAAATAGGCTTTGGCTGTTATAATTGGTGTCTCAACACCTTGATTATACCAGAGGCAAAATGAAAATGGGCCAGTATAGCCTTCACAAGTTGACCAATTATTATATTGCTCTCAGGGTAGTATGAGGACAGTGGAATCACTCTAAAAATCTCTCCTTTAGAATCATTTGCCTTTTTTTTTTTAAGATTTTATTTATTTATTTGACATTGACAGAGCTGGAGCAGGAACACAAGAAGGGGGAGTGGGAGAGGGAGAAGCAGGCTTCCCGCTGAGCAGGGAGCCCGATGTGGGACTCGATCCCAGGACCCTGAGACCATGACCTGAGCCGAAGGCAGACGCCCAATGACTGAGCCACCCAGGCACCCTTTTTTTTTTTTTTCTTATCGCATCTTTTGAGGACTCTAGAACCACAAAGCTAAGGAAGTGATCATTTTCTTTGGCTAGGGTGAAGTAAGTTGGCCTTTCTATAGTTACTAGAGAAACACAGAAATTAATTTGCTAAAGATTATCCTCTTCATAGATTTTGTTAGTTAATAGATGGTTGGTACTGTGTATTCCAGACAGAGCTGGATTACTCAAAAGATGTGTTTAGAACACTGGCAGAAGTAGGAACAGACAGAAGCACGTACAACATTTTTAAGAGTTTGAAGTTTGCCATTTCTAAAACAAGTTCTGTAGTGGTCATCACTGAAAAAAAAATCAGAACTTTGTTGCTCTTTCTGACACTTGGCAAAAAAATTTTTTTTAATTACATGGGGTGAGGTGGGCACCTTATTATTTTCAGTGTTTAGGACTACTAAAGGTTTTAATTAGGCACTGATGTCAGGCGCTCTTGTTCCATCTGAGTGTTTTTATTCTTTTTGCATTCCTGTAGTTGAATGCTGAGGTGAGGTCATTATTTTGGAGGAGTGTTTGCCAAGAAGAAATGACTGATGGGGGTATGTTTGTCTCTGGTCTGTTCCACTGCTTTCCCAAATGATACTGTTATTGGTTGGTACAAATAGTGACCTTCTCTTAGGGGACATGGGTCCGGTATTCAAAAAAAAAAAAAAAAAAAAAACCCAGGAAGATTCCTAAGCTTTTCTTGTACTGATGAATGCCTACGATCAAACATTTTCTAATTTATACCACTCTCAAATGTTGCTGGAGGAGAGTTAGTGCTCCTTATGTTCTCTACCTCAACCTCAGTTTCCCCATTTAGAATACGCTCTTTCTGCCTGACCTGCTTCCAAACTTGACTCATGCCCTAGCTTGGTTTTTTATCCAACTTCTTTGTACCCAGAATACAGTGAAACAAATGGCAGTCACCCAACCACTTGAGGCTTGCTGTCCTATGCTCTTGAACAAAGAGACTGAGAAAGAAACAGTTCCTTTGAAATTCAGACCTCTGCTAGAGAATAGGGAATATATTCTCCTTTATCACATTAGATTTTGTTTAAGACTCAGGATGCAGGATGCTCTCTTGATGAGGGACAGACAAGGTTGAAAAGGGGAACATACTGAGCAATGAGGAACAGCTGAGAGCTACAAAGATAGGGCTGTGCTCATGTATAAATAGAAATGTTGCTGCTACCCTGATGAATCAGACCAGATGTTTCTCTGATGTCTCTGTTTGGTCCTTTGGTTTAAAAAAAAAAAAAAAAGTATAATTTTGCTAAAATTATATGTGGGGCCAGGAATGTGGCACAAATGCTTTAAGCTTAAATAATATGTAAAATAATGAAATTACTTTACTGAGGAAACCTTTATCAACAAGAAAATTATCCAGTTAGAGGACAGAAAGGAGCAGGAAGCAAACAATCTGTTGATGGGGTTGATGCATTGGGATTCAGGAGCTCTGAATTCTGATACTTCTTTTGTCACTCGTTGGGTGACCTTGGGCAAGTCATGTCATTTTCCTGGGTCTAGGTAATGTTTCTTTTTTCTTTTTCTTTTTTTTAATGGGGGGCAGGGGAGAATGGGGGTTGCATGTCTGGGATCACTGAATTGATTTTTTTTTTTAAGTGTTTTTTGCAGCCCCAAACATTTATGAACCCAGCCAGGTTTTCTTTTTCAGTTTAATTTCTTGCTTCCTGGCTTCTGGTTTCATTGAGGGGTTGATATGTGAAAGACACCGTGGGGGATGAACATGAATAATGCAAGCCCTCTGCCCTCTAGATGCTTATGACCTAATAGCAGATATTAGAGTTACACGGAGGATTGTACCATAATATATACATGAGTGATTCCAGCAGACAGACAAGAGCAAATGCCATGAGAACTCAGAGGGGGCAGAGATCATTGCCAGCTTGGAGGATAGGAAATGAGTTGCAGGAGGAGGACACTGGCATTAACCTGGGGAGGAGAGGAGGGGAGCTTGAAGGTTGGCAAGTTTTTAGCAGGCAGAGATGGAGGAAAGGCCATTCCTGATATCAGAAAAAAGGAGAGGTAAAGAGCAAGGAAAGTGCTGGAGGTATTTGGAGAATAGTGGGCTGTTTGTGTTGGCTGGACACAGGCAAGAGGTCAGGTAGTGATGGGGGCTTGGGACCCTATTTGGTAGGCCCTTTTAATTTTGGTAGAATATACGTTTTACTTAATAGGTAGCAGGGAGCTGTTTTTTGAGCTTGGATGTGACCTGGTCTGAACTGAGCTTTAGGATAATTCACTTACTGCAGAGGGTAGGAGAAACTGGAGGTGGAAAGGCCTCAAGGGAAGGAGGACAGCTACAAAGCTAATGCTTTTAGCATGGTGAAAGCTAACCAGGCCTGCGTTAGAATGGTGTCACTAGGAACAGAAAGCAGGGGTTGATTTATGTTAGGGTGGAGAAGAAGACTGAAAGGTAACTCCATGTTCACGCAAGTCTGAGGTAGAACCTACCAGTTCCACTGAACATAAAAAGGAAATCCACAAAGGGAAGGGTGTTTGGGCCGAGGACAGGGGGAGGGAGTTCACTTTCCATGCACTGAGTCTGAAGTATGGGAAGCCTATCTTAGTGGAGGTGTTCAACATTTACAGACTCCTGACCCGACCCTCAGTCCTGTGGATGGGGCTGGGGATGGAGATCTTAAAGTCAACACTATCCAAGTGAGAGTTGAACCCGCAGAAGTGAATAGATGACCAGGGAATTGGAGACAGAGACAGGAGCAAGAAGAAGATGGACAACAGAATCTCAAGAAATGTCTAAATTCTTCCCTTACGATGAACGGGGCACGGTCAGTGTTATAGCGTATAATCAGAAGAGTGCTGCATCATTGTGTCCAAGGGGAAAGAGAATATTGAAAGGGAGCAGCTGGTGAACCACACTTTAAAGGTTGCATTACTGCTTGGGGGATTAGGGGCTTAGAAGTGGTGTCTAGAGAGCCTAAAAGGGACTGGCTACAAGAAAACAGTTAAGAGCATTTGCGATGAGGGAACCTCTTATGTGTGTGTGTTTGCTGACAGGTGAACAGAGGAGAAAATTGGATGCGTACCTGGTCCTCAGTTTGTGATAGCCAAGATTCCAAATCCTCGTCTCTCCTTAATACTGGCATCTTTCGAATGTATCAAAAATTCGCGTTATGCTACGTCGTTTTTATGAAAGACCTATATTAGTACCTGTTTTCATTGACCCAAGGAAATCTGAAGAGGATTTTCACTGTATGAAAAAAAGAGAAAAGCTAAAATAACTTTCTGCGTTTGCCGTGAGCCCTTATACAGGCAGTGTGCACTCTGACCAGTGAGAGTGGCGCCCCCAAGCTCCTTCCCCTGGAACTACACTCAGCATCTCAGCCTCCAGCCACCATAGCTTTGAACTGTCGGTGAGCATCTGTGCTTATCTTGATTTATTTTGTGCATCCGTTAACAAGATGGGTCCTAAGGTATCAGAAAAGCCTAAGAGAGGTTATTTTTTGGGTCTGGGAATGCTCAAAAAATTTTCCATATAAATCACTGGTAAGTGCTTCTTTGCTTTATGTCATTTCAGTTTATGAAAGCTTTCATAGGTATGCTCTACTTTAGGACAGGGACAGGAAACCTGTATTGGTAATATGTACTCTGAACCCAAGGCCTCTTTCTTTCTTTTGAAAATCTCAGCCTTTGTTTTTCAGTCTATTATTTGGGGAATTTATTAGCTTTTTCTCCTCCATAGTTCCCCAATTTTAGTTCCCACTTGTCTTGGGGCTTGGGTTTGATTCTTGGAATTGAGTTCCAACGACAATAAATATGTAGATCACATCCGAGAGCTTAGTGTCTGAAACTCTAGAGGGAGGAAAAGGAGGAGGGGGTAGGGCAGGCTGGGAAATGAGACTTTAGCTCTATTGTAGTTCACACACAAAGGCCTGTTTGCAAACTACAGTGTAAACCAAGACTTTATCAGCCAAGGATTTATGTTCACATTAAGATCTGGGATTACACCAGGGAGATACCCCTGGTATAAATCTAAGTAGGATTAACTGCTTCCCTGCAATGCAAATTGGCTTGTCACTGTGTTTGTTTTTTCTCCAATATTTTTCCTAAGTGACAATAATTTTTTTTTTAAGATTATTTATTTATTTGGGAGAGAGAGAGAGAGTGAGAGAGAGCACAAGCAGGGGGGAGGAGCAGAGGGAGAGGGAGAAGCAGACTCATCCCAGGACCCGGAGATCATGACCTTAGCCGAAGGCAGACACTTAACCCACTGAGCCACCCAGGCACCCCTTAAGTGATAATAATTTGCAAAAACCATGGAATATTTGCTTTTGGCTCCATAACAGTTAGTGTAACTCTACTCACCCAAGGGGGGAAAATAAAAACCTTAAGGAATCCAGATCCCTCAATGAATTAAAAACTTAGGAGACTCGGGTTTTAATCTGTCTACTAACCATCTATTTTACTTTAGGTAGGTTGCTTAATAGAATTCTATGCTTCAATTTTTTTCATTGGCTCAATGATGATTTAAAAGATACTGGTTCTGCTTATCTCAGAGAACTATTGTTCAAGTTGTGAACTATTTTCTCTTTAAGTTATAACCATTAGATAAATTCCAGACGTACTATTACTTAGGCAATTAGATAATCACCGCAGCTAGTCTGGGGACAGGATGGGAGGTGAAGCAGGGACTGGGGATTTGGAGAGTCTAGATGAAGAAAGTAGGATTACTGAGAGCTTTTTCTTCAGCTCAACAATGGATGACGCCACCAAGAAAATAAGCTTAAGAAAAAAACCTCTGTGAATGTTTCATACACCACTCCTAATGCTGCTTTCAGATAATTGCTTGGCTAAATAAATTCCTTACATATTGACTAATAAAGAGTGCTCAGATTTGTACACCTGATGCCCATTATCCATTTGCTCTCTGACTTCTGTTACCATGACTTCAGCAAATTTAGTATAAATAAAAACGCTCTAGCTCTGTTCAGAGCTGGGCCCTATAATCTCCCAGCTTTGATACCTTCCCGTGTCCACTCAAGCACTGAAGAATATGATGATTTAGACTTGGAAATCTGACTATGGAGTCAGATAGTAAGAAATCGGGGATTTAGATATCAGAAATGATCACTCCAATGCATCACCAAACCATGCATCAACAAGCTCAATTACAAAAGGTTCTTGAGGGAACAAAGTTGAAATAGGCATTATCATCGAGACATTTCAGACATATCTGTACTGGTGGTTGATTTGCCAGGTAACCTGGCTGTTCCTCAGTTTCCTCAACCATTAAACAAAAGGCAGAATGAGATTATCTTGAAGGTCACTTCCTGCTTTGAAATACTATTTCTCTAAAGAGTTCGGAGAAAATTACAAAAAGCATTCTTATAGCTCTTGATAAGCCCAAACCACATACCAGGATGCCACAAGACCAGAAAATAAAAATATCCCCTTGTAGACCAGTCTCTGTGCAAAGTAGGAAGAAATGGGGGGGGGGGGAATGCCCCCCATGTGCTAAACAAAAAAGCACCATACACTTGTGGAACTCCTCTATTTTAAGCAGCATGTTCAAGAAACATTGTTGGAGACCTACGATGTGCAAGGCACTGTTTAAGTTGTTACTTTTCGGTTTAAAAATTATTATCACTTTGCCAGGTATCTCTTTAACCTGAACTAGTGAATACTGCCTTGGGTGGGTATAAAATTAAAGCCAAGGTCAAGGGAGACAGTCTCCAAACAGACCAAAAATAAAACGCTTGTGACATCATTAGAGGAAAAAAAGCCAAAATAATTGCACAAAGATCAAAGGCAAAAAAAAGAGAAACATGTTTGGTTAATACTGGGCTTTTGAGCATTTCTTGTGCTCCCAAGGCCCGTCTATCCATCCACACCACACTTCGTAACCGTGCTATTCTAAACCGATGACAAGTCCAGCTTCGTCGCGGACAGGGCACAAAGCGCAGATCCCACAATCCAGACCCCGCTGCCAACTCTCTCCTCTGGGAAGGAAGGAGGCGTTTCCCTTAGGGCAACTGTAAAATAAAGCAGCCTCTCTAATCTCTTCCTCCAGTACGAAAGAAATGTCGGTCCAAATAAATGAATACATAAATAGCTACATGAAGGATAAGAGGTGGAAAGAGGGGAAGGGAAGCTCTTTTTCTTTCTTTTTAAATTTCCCGCACCCCTTTTCCACCCCGCCTCCCCACGCCGTCCCCACTTTCAGCCGCAGCTCTGGAGACCCTGACCGCGCGCTACTGGGCGGTCGGGTAGAGGGTCTTTAGAAAGTAGGCGGGACTGGCCAGATGAATAATTCGGTGTCCGATTTTTCCTGCCTTCGGTGGCAGTTCCTCCTCCGCTTCGTTACTCGATTGCACACGCGGCCAGGCCCTCGGCCCTCGATTGCTCCGGCCTATCACCCTGGGATGCCGCCTGCCGCCGCCGCGGCTGCCGGGCTTGTGGGATCGGTGGCGGCGTAGCCGGAGCCGCGGCGGGAGCCGTGGCCTGAGAGTTAGGGGGGCGGGCCGGCTCATTCCTGGGGTGGGGGCCGAGGACTGGCGGGCGAGAACCCGGGGCCACCGCCCCCCTTCCCTGAGGGAGCGGACACTCCGACCCTCTGAGGCGGCGGCGGCGGGAGCCGGTCAGAGGGGGCGGCCCCTGGCGGCGACGCCCCCAGCCCTGCCCTGCCCTGCCCGGCCCCACTCCATCCCCAGCCCCAGCCCGATCTGGCCGCGAGAGACGCCGGCTGGGGTTTGAGGAAGGCGGATCCGCGGGGGCAGGCGGGCGAGCCGCCCCTCCCGGGTCTTTCCACGTCCCCTCCCGGGAGGGACCCACACCTGAGCCCGGACCCACCCCCGGCCGGGGCCACGCTGGATCCGCCTCCCGGCCTGGGTCCCGCCCGCCGGCTGCAGGTGGGCTGCAGCGCCGGAGCCGCGGGCAGTGGGCTGCGGGGAAGGAGGTGAGCCGCGTCCGTGCCGGCTGCCGCTCCGGTCCTTGCCCCCGCCGCTGCGCTCTCCTCCTCCCTTTCCCGCAGGCAGGGCGCGGAGTCGCGCGCCCTCCCCGCCGCCGCCGCCGCCTTGTCCCTCCGGGGCACCATGGAGCTCTCCCCGTCGTCCGGAGGAGCCGCGGAGGCGCTGTCCTGGCCGGAGATGTTCCCAGGACTGGAGTCCGACTCGCCGCTACCCCCGGAGGAGCTAGAAGCGGTTGTCCCAGTCGGTGGGGCCGTGGCTGGTGGCATGTTGGATCGGATCCTTCTGGAGTCCGTGTGCCAGCAACAGAGCTGGGTCCGGGTGTACGGTAAGGACCACAGGCCATCCTAGAGGCTGGTGTTTTTGCTGTGGCTGAAATTCATCCCTAGCCTCAAGTCCTATTCTCAGTCCCCATCCATTCTGGGTCAGTTTCCCACATCCCTTTTTGTTCCGGCGTGCGTTTCTGACAAGTTTCTCCAGGCTAGCGCTTGAGTAGAGAGATGTCATTCAGTATGGTCTTTGGACCTTTCCAGACACCTGCAGGAAGTTTAAGGTGGAGTTGAGCTACGCAGACTGATATATTAGGTGATAACTTCAAAGGGAACTGTCAACCGATTTCAGGGAGGTCTGATGGAACACACCATGAAATCAAGCGAACAGTTTCATTTCTTTCTCTTGAGTGAGGCAAGGCTGGAAACTAAGATACTATGAAATAGCTTAGCAGTGGATAAGATAATAAAATAAAATAGAATAACCAAAAATATTTATTTGGTGGGAACAGACTAATCTATAACCTCTTTCTGAACCTCATTCTCCTAAAGGCAACCACTTAGTCCAAGGGGTGTGGATTGTGTCAGATTGCACTATTGTTTCTGGTTCTTTGTAAAGTGACTGGGTTGCTACTCAGCAAGTTAAAAGTGATGAACACACTAAAACTTTCCCTTTCTGCATTCCTAGCAACCACCTCTTTAATTAAAACTGAATGATGATATTCTGTTAGGGTGAGCCTTGTGGCAGCATTAAAACCATGCCAGTTTTGAAAACTCCTAGCCCAAGGATTTATAGCCTGGAATTCAGGACTGAGCTGTGGCTTCCCAAAATATTAAAACGTCAAGATGTTTATCACTTAACTCACGTGAACACAAGACATTAGTGATGTGGCTGAATATAAGAGGGCAAATTTGAAGCACCTGGGATCAAAGACAATGTTAAGATGTTATCCTCCAGTCATGTGCATCTAAGCCTCTAGTGATCAAGTACATTATGCTTTTTTCCTTCAATCTTCTGAAGCGGGTATATATTTACTATTCAGGAGTGACCAAGACTTAGAAGTTATCTCTCTGGATAGTTCAGTTGATTTCAAGACTTCAAGTCCATCACTATCAGAAAGATCACAGAACAAGGAGTTCAGAGATTTGAGTTTTTGTCTTGGTTCTGCCAATAAGTGGCTCTGTGATTTGGGGTAGATCAGGTAACTTTTTTTTTTTTTTAAGCCTCTGATTCTTCATCTGTAAAATTAATGAATTGGATTAATAATCTCTTAATGGCCCTTTCAGTTTTAAAAATCCTGTAGTTCTTACAACCAGTTCTTAAGGATTTATATTTGTACCATTTTATATTTTGCTTGATGTTTATACATGGTTTTTGATGTTATTCTAAGCACCTGAAAGAATTAAAGCAAAGAAGTAGGAGATGATGCAAGGTCACCCAGTTCATTCTCAGGAGATTAAAAACTTTAGTGCCTGATTTTCCATCCACCTGCCGATCCCACTTACCCGATAGCTTATGACAAAGGTTGATGAGAACCTGAAAATGAGCTTGAATTAGAATATATTATTACGTTTTCCCATCCTATCCTCCTTTTTATCCTTCTACATTTCTTTGGCATATTGTTTTTTACATAAAGTTAGAGATAGGCCATGTTACTGTAAGAATATATGATATTTCAGTGTCCAAAACTATTCTGTTTGGGTATTCCAGACCTAGCGTAAATTACTGTTCTTTGCGTGTAACCCATAAAAATATGTGCATATTGGGCGCCTGGGTGGCTCAGTCGTTAAGCGTCTGCCTTCAGCTCAGGTCATGATCCCAGGGTCCCGGGATCCAGCCCCGCATCGGGCTACCTGCCCCGCAGGAGGCCTGCTTCTCCCTCTCCCACTCCCCCTGCTTGTGTTCCCTCTCTCGCTATGTCTCTCTCTGTCAAATAGGTAAATAAAATCTTAAAAAAAAAAAATATGTGCATGTTTTTGTTCATTTTTAGGGGTAGATTTGTGAGGGGTGTGTATACATATATACACACATGGATTTGTGGATATTCTTAAGTATATATGGATAAATATATGTACATATATTCTCTTCTCACACACATATGTACTGTGCATTTCAGTGTCAAGTTGCAGACTTTCCACTGCATTGTAATTTTTTTGTCTTCCCTATCAATTAACCAGATGTTGTTTTTATTTACTGTTTAGTACTACTACTTTCCTTCCTCTAAGGCCACTCATCCTGGATACTCCTTTGTTGTCTTAGTTTGATGTAAATATTCCAAAACTATCTGAACGATTCTGGGCTTTTCTGTGTCCTTAGCTAGTTTTTAAGTTGCCTATTGCATAACTCTTTGAACAGCTTTGAAGTAAAAATAATAGAATGTAGAAAATCAGTTTGGAAAACACTAGTTCATTTTTGGGTTTTTTTTGTTGTTTACTTGTTTGTTTTGTGTGTTCACAATTCTGATTGTTTTGGAACATTTAGGTTCTTTCACGCAATTTAAGGAGACCTTTGATGAGTGTGGTCTAATGTTTTTAAAAGAAATTCAGAAACTGGGAACCTAGTCTAGAGTATACGACTGGGGATTGAGAACCGGGTTTTTTTTTTCTCTCTTTGCCACAAATTGGTTGTCTAACTTTGGGTAAGTAATTTTAACTCTGGCTCTAGGTTTCTATATAAAATGTAGAATCTGGACTAATTGGTATCTGTGGTCCATTTTAGCTATAGAGTTGTCTGATTCTGTGGCCTGCCCTATTATTTTACCTACAACTTAGCCTACCAATTCCTGTCTGACTCTTGGGGACAGGCTTCAAGAAAGCCCTTAATGAGTTTAAATCATGATTGTCAGGGGCTTCTGGGGAGCACTTTTATCAAAAGGTCAGTGAACTTAGTTGTGAAAGCAGGAATGTTGAGGGCAGATGTATATTTGTTTGGAATGTTTTGACAAGATAGGAAGGTGGGGGAAAAGGGGATCTTGCTCAGGTGAAGCTTATTCAGTTTTGAGCACTAACCTGAAATAGCCATGTGGATTTTAAAAAGGTACAAAGGAAGGAGCTGTATTAAGTGCTCCTGGCTTCTGGCTATGATTCACATCCTCTACCATATACATATGTTTTTTTGTTTGTTTGTTTGTTTTCAGGTCAAGAGCTTTTATTTTCTTTTTTAAATATTTTATTTATTTATTTGACAGAGAGAGACAGCGAGAGAAGGAACACAAGCAGGGGGAGTGGGAGAGGGAGAAGCAGACTTCCCGCAGAGCAGGGAGCCTGATCCCAGGACCCTGGGATCATGGCCTGAGCCAAAGGCAGACACTCAACCGACTGAGCCTCCCAGGCGCCCCTACCATACACTTATGTTTGAAATCAACAAGCAAACAAGTAAATAAATGCCAGTAACAGCCCCCCCCAACCTGAATACCTTAACAGAAACTTTTGGAAATAATATTTTATTAGTTTGCCTCATGAAATTTGAAGACTAGGCACTGTTTTGAGCTTGCTGTCGACTATTTTATTGATAAAACATATTTAGAGTTTTGTGTATTGCCAGGATTGGAAAGCTTTTTCTGGAATCTGTCCCAGCTTTATAATAGGTAGATGTATACTTAGAACACAAATGCTTATCATTGAGACATAGCTAAGAGAAAATACGCTGCCCTGGCCTTCATTTTCTTTTAGTTGTAAAATGTTCTATTTGTTTTATTTCCATTTGTTTTATTACAGTTTTATTATAAGTTGTGCCCATGCCCTGTCAAGACTATAAATATTTGATACCAGGAAGTCTGTCTTGTTTGTCTTTGTATTCCTATCTTGCCACCCCTTCATCGTCACCGTGTCTAGCAGATTGGTACCTTGCTCATAGTCAGTGTCTGTTGAATGTTGATCCATGCGTCCTTTGACCGTCCAGATCTCAACCTGACTGATTGTATGGGTGGCAGAGTAGCTTAAACAAAGGCATGCCACAAACAGCTAAATATGGATGCAGAATCCAAGAGCATCAAATGCAGAACATTTTTCAGATATTTATAGCCTCAAAGCAAAGTCAATTGGCTGAAAAAGCGCAGCAGCCTAGCAAAAGGAAACGGGAGAGGCAAAGCCAGCCTCACTGTCTGTGCTTTCTGGTAAACAATGAGAACATTAAAATTAACTACTTTACCACGAATGGACAGCGAGTGTAGGACACTGGGAGAAACTGAAGATACCAGTCTCTAGTAGTGCCTGCGTTGGAGCTTCGCAGCCATCAGCACAACAGGTCTGCAAGTGTGTGCACAGATGTGCCCTCGGATAGCTAGAGGGGAAATATAGTTATCACACTAAAGTGCTCACCAAGCAATCATATGGTTTTGATTTTAGTAGTATAAACAGGACTTATCTAAAATATTCACTTAATAAAATAAATAACATCAACATTAGTGCTTAACATTAAGCTAGCATATAGCTCATTGTTTATTGATGACTGATAGGGATCTGCTGGAAATTTTCTAAAGGCTGGTACTATTTCAGCAAGCAGAAGAGAAAAAGAATCATACTGCATCATATACCATATAATTCTGGAAATGTGACAATGAGAATTTGGTAAGAATTTCTCATGAACTCCATATGAGTTGATGGTGGACAGTTTTCCCTGTTTGTAGTAAATAGTTTTGCTTATGTTTCATGAATTAAGATAAAGGATGAGATATGTTTCATTGCATTTTTAGAGAATATGCCTCTATATTTACTTAAAACACTGTAACCAGTAACAAGTCCAGGAAGTTGTTTCATTTTGGTGTAGTATGAAGATGTCATTAATTCACTGGCCTTACAAGGAATGTTCTTAACATAATTAACTTTCAATATTCTCAGTGAATTATTCATTCTTACATGTCTTAAATATGTACCCCATGCTTGACTTCTGTTTTGTATTAATGTGTGGATGAATGAAATTGTTGAAGTTTTGTGTGCTCTAGCTAATTGATTGCTTGAAGAAAATCAGTGAATGTGTACTCAGTACATCCCAAAACATGTTCATGTTACTTAAGTGTTTTAATTTCCTCAAATACTATAAATTGAACTTTTATAATGATTATTAATATTTTAACAATTCTTGGGATTGTAAGCTTGAGTTCAATACTTAGGATGTGGCATTAGCTTTGAAGGTTGATACATTAATTTCCCAATACATTTTATGTACATTAGGAGTAGACAGTTCACTGAAACAAGAGAGAACTATCAAGAATGCCTAGGAATATACTGTTTATTTTAAATTATATTGATTTCAAATAGCCCCTCCTTTTTTTTCTTTGAGAGAAAATTAGTATATCTTATTTAAATTGTATGTCCCGTTAATGTTAGAGACATGTACGATTTCCTTTATCATATCTTAGTATTTTCCTACCCTCTATCATGTTGGTTTATTGCTATTTCATTTTCAAAGAATGAAAGTATTTTTGAAGAATAGAACTATACATTCATAATCTCTTTTCCATAACCATTAGGACTAGAGTGCTTCAGAATTCAAAATTTTTTTGATTTTAGAAAATGTATATATATACACAGTGACATAACCCCCTAATGGGGTCTGGAGCAACATCCAGGAATCAATCATATTAATATTCCTGTAGTTAAGTAAAAATCCACACTAAGTATGGTTTAAGACTATAAATAGTGTTATGTCAGTGAGGGTCAGATTTTACTGCTAAACAAGTTATGAAGACAGTGTTTTCAGAGCTTTTTGGGTTTAGGAATTAGAGGTATGAAATTGAGGATATGTACAAATTTTCTGACATAAATAATGCAAAGTTCTAGAGTGCACCTGTTTGAGAATAGTTCACTTATAAAGAGTGTCTTTATCTTTTCTACATCATAAAATTCAGTGCATGTACTTTAAAAAATGAGGTACAGTTGTGTCTCATGTTGAATGAAATAAATTTCTCTGACTTGCTAAGGAAAAAAAGGAATTCACATGACAAAGCACATAGGTTTTACTGAGATTACTAAGGAAGTGGTGGCAGGGCAGTGGTTTCTAATGCTTTCTTTCATTAGAAAGAAGGATGAGGTAAGTTGAAGCAGAGGGTTTATGTAATTGTTCTTTGCAGTTGCTCTCTTCAGTGGCACAGAGTGATTTGATCACCTTTTCAAGTAGGTGGACCACAAAAAAGCATTCAACTAATGCCTGAGTTAATCCAGAAAAAATTCAGTTGTCTGCTACCTTGTCCCTCCCTATTGGAATAACTTTTAAGTAACAAGAGAGGTGTTTGGTCTTGTTAACCAGGAGGAGGAGTTTGAAGTGTGCTGAGGGCACTACTGAAATTGCTTCACCCTGTCTTGGCAGAGGGATAATTGCTCTCTGATGTTTGTAAAAACCCCTTTCTTCCCAAAGGCTATCAAGTGCTTCGCAAGACTTGTAGGTAGAGAACCCCTTGCAAATTTAATGTAGCTTATTTTCTAATGAGAAGGCAGCCATCAAGAAGTACCTGATATGCAAGTGGTAGAAAAGAAGATGTGCTGAGGTCCAGGTAGTGTTAGTGGGTCTGCTGTAAACAAAATTAAAATTGAACCCTTGAAGGCATGACAAAACTTCATTTGCTAGGCTATGATACAGAATTTATCATCTTATCTCTATAGTAGGTTTGGATGTTAGGAGTCAGAGTTTTGCCTTCCCACCAAGTGTTGGTTACATTAATTCATTGCCCGAGTCTCCTTTGCTCATAAGAGTCCGATTTAGATCCTGATTGCATTCTTTTTTTTTTTAATTTTATTTATTTATTTGAGAGAATGAGAGAGAGAGAGAGAGAGAGCATGAGAGGGGGTTGGGTCAGAGGGAGAAGCAGACTCCCTGCCGAGCAGGGAGCCCGATGCGGGACTCGATCCCGGGACTCCAGTATCATGACCTGAGCTGAAGGCAGTGGCTTAACCAACTGAGCCACCCAGGCGCCCCCTGATTACATTCTTATGCCACCATAAATTGTCTTCAACATTGCTCAAGTTCTGTTCACATTGTGTCATTTTCAGTAGACTTTCTAAAACTACCCCTTACCGGACTCCTGGGTGGAAAAGACTGGTAACACTTGCAGATACTGTTTGGGAGAGCAAAAATTTACAAAGGAAAATATTTGACATAAGGCAAGAAAACAAAATTCAAAAGAATAGTGTGGAAAGCTAAAGAAAACTTTAAAGTTGATAGTCCTAAATATTTTCAAAACAATCCTTTAAGTTACCTCATTGAGGAAACTGGATCAGGAAGTTTAGCTTATTACCAAAATTGGAGACAAATTCCACAGTTTGTCAGGATTAGAACTCTAACCTCAGATTCCTCAGCCTCCTGTTTTAGCTTCTAGATCTTACTGCTTTCCCTTAGGGAGATGGCCTTTCAAAACTGAAGGTCAGGAAAACTGGACAGTGAGAAATACCAGATTGTTAGTTTCACAGTCTTTAAGGGAAATGCTGGAAGTACCATTACCTAGGTAACAGAAAACAAAAATGGACAAAACATCCAGAAAGTAGGAGGATGAGAATAATCTCATAATGTGATTGTTAAGAGGTAGAGCAGAGGACAGATTAAATAATTTTTCATCTCTAAATTTTTTATCCATAAATTCTTTATTCTGTAATTGGATGTTTTAAGGAAATTTGAATGTTTCATTTATGATGCTTAGAAACCTGGATAATACCTAATAAGTTTCTGCCTTTTTAAATTTCTGACCTCTCTGATTCATAGCATTAAAAAATTAATAGCTTTTTTCTTATTATGAGTATAATAGTGCTTAATGTAAAGAATTTGAATTATAGGAAAAGCCAAGGAAAATTAAAGTCACCTGTAATTATACCTCAGATATAACTCTTCTTTTAATATTTTGTTGTATTTTATCCTTGTCTTTTATGTGCAAAAATGTACTTTTTTGTATGTATTTGGTATCATTGCATATTATTTTAAATCCTCCCTTGTTTCTAACTGTATTTTCTTAGGTTTTTAAAAATGTTTAAAACTTTTTCAAATATATTTTTATTTTTAAATTTAATTAAAAACATAGGTAAACATTTCCATCTTTCCAATATTCAAAAATTATAAAAAGATATTCCGTGAGATCTCTGTCACCCCTCCTCCATACCCCTCACTTACCATCTGGCAGGCAATCGTTCACTCCACACAATCAATAAATGTTTGAAATTCTTGTGTATGCTCGCATACCTATTCCCTGCCCAGAGAAACATATAAATAGATAGATATGTGAAAACTCCACCAAGAGTGGGGTCCAAGAAATTTCGTTCACAAAAATGTAAGGTCATGTTTTTTTTGAGGTTAATGAATGGACTGGAGCAGGTCCGCAAAGGAAGTTGGCTGGGAGTTCTGGGGGTCTGGAGCCAGTTGTTAATTGCTTTATATCTGAATTGATATTATCATAGTTTTTACTGTGTGTATTGCTTTTTTCTCCTTTTTTATACAAATGATAACCCGTTAAAGGAATTTATCAGCACCTTGTGTTATTCCTGCCTCACATCCCCTCTCTCTACACACTTATTAATATATTTTTGACATAGTTTCCTGTTAGTTTGTAAAGCAGTTCCTCATTCTTTTTGTGGCTGCATAATGCCTGAATGAATCATAATTTATTTAACCAGTCCCCAAGTTTTGCTGGTACAAGTGATAATACAGTGAATAATCTTGAATATAAGGCATTTTGCTTGTGTATGAATATTTTTTTAAGAAAAGTTCATATAGAATCGCTAGGTCAAAGATATGTGTACTTGTAATTTTGAAAGATATTTCCAAATTGCTCTTGTTATAGGTTGTAACTATTTATATTTTGCCAGCAGTGTATGAGAATGCCTATCTCTCTACACATAGGGAATTATCAAGAATTTTTGAATATGACAATCTAATTGATGAAAATAGTTTTAAATTTAATTTTTCATATCTTTTACATTAATTGTCTTACAGAGCCATTTAAATACATCCTTTTCTGTGAATTGTACATATCTTTTGCCCATTTTTATTGGGTTGTTGGATCTTTTTCCTAGTGATTTGTAGGAACTCCTTATTAAATAAAGAGGCTTTTATCTGTAATGAGTTACCAGTATTTTCATTTGTCTTTTCTTTCCCTCTCTATAAGAAAATTATTTTCATGCAGTTGAATGTATCCGCTCTTTTATGGCTCTTTGTTTTTATGTTATAGTTAGCATGGCCTTTCCTATTCTGAGGTTATAAAATAATTCTTCCATGGTTTGTCAAGTACTTCTTTGTTTTCATTTTTTATACTTAAATCTTTGATCCATTTGGAATTCATCCTGCTATAAGGTATGAGATATAGATACAATTTTATTTTTAGAAAGATGGCTTTCCAGTTGTCCTAACACCATTTGTTGAATAACTCATCTTTTCTCCACTGGTTTAAGATGACTTCTCTATCCTTTGGTAGACTACCATTTATATGTTTTGTTTCTTTCAAGATTTTCTACTCTATTCTATTGGTCTGTCTATATTGATATGTCAGTATCACACTGTTTTATTACTAAGCCTTTATAATATGAAAATATAATTTGTTGATGAGTATAATTTAATGTAACTTATTTAACCATTATCCTATTTTAGACATTAACATTTTCCCAAAAATATATATATTTATAGTCTACTGATTGTCTTTGTGCACAAGTCTTTGAATTGAACTTCTCACTGTTCCCTTAGGCTGAATTACTAGAAGAGTATGTCTTTTTTTTTTTTTTTAAGATTTTATTTACTTATTTGACAGAGAGAGACACAGCGAGAGAGGGAACACAAGCAGGGGGAGTGGGAGAGGGAGAAGCAGCTTACCACCGAGCAGGAAGCCCAGTGTGGGGCTCGATCCCAGGACCCTGGGATCATGACCTGAGCTGAAGGCAAACGCTTAACGACTGAGCCACCCAGGTGCCCTGAAGAGTGTGTCTTTAAAGGCCTGAGACTTGGTGCCAAATTGGTGTGACCTTCCTGGAAAGCAATTCCTACCACAAATATATGAAATTATGGCCCATAATTTAAATCCTACTTCTGTATTGCTACTTTCAACATATTGAAGTATTTTTGTGTAGATTTCATATAGTGCCTTAAGCATTATTTAGCACGTATTAGAAGTCCTCAGAGTTCTAATGCTAATAACACTGCCCTTCAAAAAATGGAGTTGTTTTCCAATGGTATTCCTTTTCATTAATGGCATATTTCCAAATGAAAGAGGGAAGGGCATGAGTATAGAGTCAAAGCAGTTGGTCTGCTAAGGGTCAAATCCATGACCGTGGCTTTATTTATATTATGTTAGAGTCCAACTGAAATAACCTGACATAGACACATAATGGTTCAAATACTCTAAGAACATAGTTGGTGGCTTTCCTCTCAGCTGTTGATGTCCTCCTTCTACTCTTGGTTTCTCAGAGTATTAAGAAGGAAGTGACATTCATGAAAATTCTTTTTTTTTTTTTAAGATTTATTTATTTATTTGACGGAGAGAGCACAAGCAGGGCAAGCAGCAGAGGGAGAGGGAGAAGCAGACTCCCCGCTGAGCAGGGAGCCGGATGCGGAGCTTGATCCCAGGACCCTGAGATCATGACCCGAGCCAAAGGCAGATGCTTCACCAACTGAGCCACCCAGATGCCCCCAAAATTCTTTTGAACATGGTTTGAATATAAGTTCATTTAGTTTTAGCTGGATGAACGACTAAGGTATGTCTTATATAGTACTTTATAGTACGAGGTTTTAGCATGGGTTTAATTTAGGTATATTCTAGGGAGGTTTATTATGTCACACAAAGCCTAATTCAAGGAATGGCAACAAGAATGAACATTAATGACAAAATTAACTGAAAATCTTTTCTTCAGAAAAAAAGGGTAGGAAAATGAATTAGACTCTGGAAAATAGTTTATATAGACAATTAACCAATTAACCAAATTTTCTTTTTTTTTAAGTACTTTTTTTTTTAGAACAGATTTAGATTCACAGCAAAATTGAGAGGAAGGTATGGAGATTTACCATATATTCCTTGTCCCGACATCTGCATAACCTCCCCGAATATCAACATCTGTGACCAGAGTGACACATTTGTTACAGTTGATGAACCTACATTAACACATCATTATCAGGCAAAGTCTGTAGTTCATACTAGGGTTCACTCTTGGTGTATAAATTTTGTGGGTTTGGACAAATGAGTGACATGTATCTACTATTTTAGTATCATACAGAATCAATCAATCTTTCTTTTTCTCCTTTCCTTTCTTTTCCTTCCTTCCTTTCTTCCATCCTCCTTCCTTCCCTCCCACCCTCCCTTCCTTCCTTTTGATTTTATTTATTTATTTATTTATTTTTTGGTGGTTTCATACAATTTCTTTTTCTTTTCTTTTCTTTTTTCTCTTGATTTTATTTTATTTATTTATTTTTTTTAAAGATTTTTTATTTATTTATTCGACAGAGAGAGAGAGACAGCACAAGCAGGCAGAGTGGCAGGCAGAGGGAGAGGGAGAAGAAGCAGGCTTTCCGCCGAGCAGGGAGCCGGACGTGGGGCTCGATCCCAGGACCCTGGGATCATGACCTGAGCCGAAGGCAGCTGCTTAACCAACTGAGCCACCCAGGCGCCCCTTGATTTTATTTTTTAAGTAATCTCCATACCAACATGGGGCTCCAGCTCAGAACCCTGAGATCAAGAGTGGCATGCTCCATTCACTGAGCCGCCAGGTGACCCTCCTACAGAATATTTTCACTGCCTTTATCCTCTGTGCTCTTGTTTACTCATCTCTTCATATCCCCTACCCCCTACCCCATGGCAACCACTGATATTTTTACTGTCACCATAGTTTGCCTTTTCCAGAATTCTATATAGTTGGAATCATACCCACATTTTCTTTTATCATTTAGCTGTTTTATTTAGTATAATAATTTTATGATTATTATATAATCATAAGCTTGCCTTACTAAGTCAGAAAGGAGCAAACTTAGAAAGGAACAAAGTAGTTTAACTTTTGACAATGATATAGAGCAGTTTGAAAGTGAAACTAGGAATCCTGTATCTAGTTAATATTTGTGGTGGCTTGTAGGAAATTTTGTTTAAATTAAATTTGGGCAGGATATAAAATATAAATATCTTGCTCCCATGATTCCCTTGGGCTTCACTACATACAATTCTTTGTATTTGTAAATTTTTTTTTTAAGATTTATTTGAGAGCAAGCGAGAGAGTCAGTGAGAGAGAAAGAGAGAACATGAGCAGGGGGGAGGGCAGAGGGAGAGGGAGAAGCAGGCTTCCTGCTGAGCAGGGACTCAATCCCAGGATTCTGGGATCATGACCTGATCCAAAGGCAGACGCTTAACGGACTGAGCCACCCAGGGGCCTTGTATTTGTAAACTTCAAGAATGCCTCTGAATGAGGAAACCCAAGGCCTTTATAACACATGTCCCAATTTTGAAATGGATTTTCCCAGGTGGTTGGTGATAAGTTTGTAGCAACAAACAGACCTTGAAAAAGATGGCCAGGACAGTACTAACAAAAGACATGTTTTGATATCTAAGAAAAGACTCTCTTTAGTATTTTCTGGTTTCATAAAAACTTCATAGTTGTCCTTTTTATAGAAGTGAAGATTTATATGACTGTTTTTTAATCTAGCTTGATAACATGGTTAAGAAAGAACAGCATCATCTGTGGTGATTCCTATTAAAATAGAAAGGTAATCCAGAAGATTTGATAGGGCCATATTTTTTGCTGTTTTGTTTAAGTCAGAAAGTCTTAAGAGGAAATTTTTAGTTACTCGCACTTTAGGTTATGTTTTTGATATAAATCTTGATTGTCAGGCCAGAGCGTCACCTTGAAGAGGTGATACTGTGTTATAGCTATTGGCCAGTAATCTTTCTTTTTCTGAAACTTAACTAACAATGATGTTTCTCTTATATAATCAGTAATGTTATTGCATTTACTTGTAGGCATATTATATAAAATTACATGTTTTTACAAAATTGCTTTTTTCCCTGCAATCTGAAATATCCTGCTTTTTTTTCTTTCAACAAATTTGTGAAACATGGTAAGTCTTTATTTTGGGGGGAAGTAGTCATGAAATAGTTAATGCTTTAAAGATTCTTGGTGAAGTAAGATTAGAATCTGGGTAAGGTTGGAATCAGTTCCAATCCAGTACCTTTTTTGTTTTTTGGAAAGATTACCCTATCTTTATTATCTAAGTTCATAATTACTGTTTCCAATTTAATATATTTGTGTTAAAATGTATCACAAGCTGTTTATTTAAAAAATATTTTTTTTAAGATTTTTTATTTATTTATTTGACAGAGAGACACAGCGAGAGAGGGAACACAAGCAGGGGGAGTGGGAGAGGGAGAAGCAGGCTCCTGGCTGAGCAGGGAGCCTGATGTGGGGCTCGATCCCAGGACCCTGTGATCATGACCCGAGCTGAAGGCAGACGCCTAACGACTGAGTCACCCAGGTGCCCCTCACAAGCTGTTTAAAGTAGCATTTTAATTCTTTTCTGAGTTGTTTTAGAGTTTAGCAGTGGGTCTTATTAATCCTCTCTGCCTCTTTCAGGGTTATGTAGTTAAGAATGGATATCGAGTTCTTCATTGGTGAACTGCAGCAATAAAAGTTGAAAATGCTTGATAGAATAACCAGTAGATTCTTTGTGTGTGTGTGTGTGTGTGTGTGTGTGTGTGTGTGTGTGTGTGTGTGTGGTAAAACACACATACTGAATTTTATTTCAACCATTTGTAAGTGTACAATTCAAATACAGTCCTGGGGCACCTGGCTGGTTCAGGCTGTGGACCATGGGACTCTTGATCTTGGGGTTGTAAGTTTGAACCCCACGTTGGGTATAGAGATTACATAAAAATAAAATCTTAAAAAAGTTATTTTTAAAAATACAGTCACAATGTTGTGTAATCCTCAGCACTATCTATACTCAGATTATTTTCATTATCCCCAACAAACACTCTGTACCTGGTAAACAATAACTGTCCTTTTTCCCCTTCTGGTAACCTCTATTCTACTTCCTGTCTCTATGAATTTGTCTATTCTAGGTACTTCACACAAGTAGAATCATACAATATTTGTCCTGTGGCTTATTTCACTAAACATAATGTTTTCAAGGTGGCATGTATCATCTTTGTAGCTTATATCAAAATTTCATTCTTTTAATGGCCAAATAATTTTCCATTGTAAGTATATATAACATATTTGTTTATTCATCTGTTGGTGGATCCTGGGTTGTTTCCACCTCTTGGTTATTGTGAATAATGCTTCTGTGAACACTGGTGTGCAAATATCTCATTGAGAAGTTGCTTTCAGTTTTTTTGGATATGTACCTAGGAGTAGAATTGCTGGATCTTATGGTAGTTCTGTTTAACCTTTCAAGAAACAGCCAAACTTTTCCACAGTATCTGTACCCTTTTATATTCCTACCAGTAATACACAAGGGTTCCAGTGTCTCCACATTTTTTTTAAAGGTTTTATTTATTTATTAGAGAGAGAGAGAAAGAGAGAGAGCACAAGAGGGAAGAGGGTCAGAGGGAGAAGCAGACTCCATGCTGAGCAGGGAGCCCGATGTGGGACTCGATCCCGGGACTCCAGGATCATGACCTGAGCTGAAGGCAGTCGCTTAACCAACTGAACCACCCAGGCGCCCCCAGTGTCTCCACATTCTTGCTCACACTTATTTATTGTTATTTTCCATTCTTTTTGATTATAGCCATCTTAGTAGGTGTGAAGTGGTATCTCATTGTGGTTTTGATTTTCATTTCCCTAATGATTAGTGGTGTTGAGTATCTTTTCATGTGTTTATTGGCCATTTTTAGATTTTATTTGGAAAACTCTTTTCAAATCCTTGTTTTATATTAGTTCTTAGTCGATATATTCGGATTTTTTAAATTGTCAGTGATAGTGTTAATTACCCCATATACTAATCTTAACTCTAGTAACGGGGCCAATCATGAGCATAATTATAGCAGCAAAAATAATGACAAAGTAAAACTTCTTGGGTGCTTATTATAAGCCAGGCACAGTTCTGGGTGCTTTATACCTATGAATTTATTTAATCTTCATGAATACCCTATGAAGTAAATACTTTTATTACCCTCATTTTGTAGATGAGGAATCAGAGTCATAGAGTTGTAAAGGAACTTGCTCATGGTGTATAGGAAGTAAGTGGATGATGTGGGATTTGAATCCAGGCAGTTCGCTCTTGAGTTACGTTCTTAACTACTATATAATTTGGCTTCTCACCTATAAAAAATTCAAACTGTTACTATAAAAGCATAACGTGTGATGTTTGTTAATTTGAACCTTGAACCTGTAGTTTACCTATGTGTTTTATGTATCACCATAACTGTAAACTGATGACATTTGATCTGCTGGATATGCTTTGGATGTTATGAATGTTTCTGAATACCTTTGTAGAATTGTCCAAGTTTTATTAACTGTATACAACATGAGAAAGCTGTATGTGGATGAATAGTATGATGTTTCTTTTTAGAGAGAGAAAGAGAGCACATGGCTGGGGCGGGGAGGGGCAGAGGGCGAGAGAGAATTGTAAGCAAGCTCCATGCTCAGTGTGGAGCCCAAAGGGGGGATTGATCTCACGACCCTGAGATCATGACCTGAGCTGAAATCAAGAGTTGAATGCTTAACCGACTGAATCATCCAGACACCCCGTGATACTGCTATATTTAAAAAAAGTTAAGCCTGTTAGCTAACTAAAATTTATGTATTTTTAGCAGTAATACAAAATAGGAAAATTGTTTTTTAAATAAAAGCATGCCTTTCTAGGCCTGTTGTTTGTTTGTTCAAGACACTGAGAATACTGAAATTTAAGAGACCACACCGTCTTAAGAACCATGAGTTGTATTCATTTGGGATGTAGCTTTATTTATTCCAGGATTTACATTTCAGGTGGCTCTCCACTTTTATATCATTAATTCTAAAAAGAGGATCTGCTTTCATAGAGCCAAGTAAAGCCAAATATTGATCAGAGTTTGGCCAGATAGCAGATATTTTAGGATATTTATAGAATTCACATGTTCTTCTCTAAAAGCCTGGGAACAGTGGCCTTTTGATGGATCTTGCCTGCTTTCCTTTTAGTTCCTCTTGAACTCGGCTATCTTTGTGGTACATATGCTTTATAATTTTAACCTGTCCTGAAGTTTGTATTTCAAGGACTCCGAAACTTAAAGGATGATTTATATGTAGTAAAGTGTGTGAATTGGTTCTGAAATTTAACTTCTTTCCTACTAATAGATTGTAATTTCTCAAAATCTGTGATTTTTTTTTTTTTTTGGAGCTATGGACAATGTAGCAAGGGGAAGTGAGGTATAGTCTTAAGTTCTTATCAGTTCATCTTTTTTTTTTTTAATTTTTATTAGAGCATGAGTGGGGATAGGGTGGTTAGAGGGAGAAGGAAAGGGAGAAAGAGAAGCAGACTCCCCGTTGAGCAGGGAGCCCTGTTGCAGGGCTTGATCCCAAGACCCTGGGATCATGACCTGAGCTGAAGGCAGATTCTTAACTGACTGAGCCACCCAGGTGCCCCGAGTTCATACATCTTTAAAAAAATGAGTTCATATGATGTTTTTGATATGCAACAAACCATACATATTTAAAGTATAATTTGATAGGTTTTGAAATATGTTAGTAACTGTGCAACCATCGCCACAATCAAGAAAATGAGCATCTAGGGGTGCCTGGGTGGCTCAGTTGTTAAGTGTCTGACTTTAGCTCGGGTCATGATCTCAGGGTCCTGGGATCGAGCCCCGCATCAGGCTCCCTGCTCAGCGGGAGGCCTGCTTCTCCCTCTCCCATTCCCCCTGCTTGTGTTCCTTCTCTCCCTTTGTCTCTCTCTGTCAAATAAATAAATACAATCTTTAAAAAAAAGAAAATGAGCATCTAGTTCCTCTGAAAAGTTTCCTTGCCTCCCTTTGTAATCTGACTGCCCCATCCCTCCTACCACATCACCAGGAATATGCTTTCTGTCTTTATGGATTAGTTTAGGTTTTCAAGAATTTTGAATAAATGGAAACATACAATATATACTTATTTCTAGTCTGGCTTTTTTTGTTCAGAACATTTTGAGATTCATCCATGTTGTTTCACATATCAGTAGTTAATTCTTTGTATTGCTGAGTAGTATTGAATTCCATTGGCTATTCCACAATGATTTATCAGTTCACCTTATTTATTATTTTAGAGGGAGAGAGCATGTGCATGTGGGGGTGAGAGGGAAGGGAGAGAGAGAATCTCAAGCACACTCTGCTGAGCACGGAACGTGATGCAGGCTGAGAGGAAATCAAGAATCAGACACTTAATTGACTGAGCCACCCAGGCACGCCTATCAGTTCACCTTTTGATGAACATTTGGGTTGCATTTTTTTGACTATGACAAATAAAGCTTCTGTGAACATTTGTATACAAGTCTTTTTTTTTTTTAAGATTATATTTGAGAGAGAAAGAATGAGACAGAGCATGAGAGGGGGGAGGGTCAGAGGGAGCAGCAGACTCCCTGCCGAGTGGGGAGCCCGATGCGGGACTTAATCCCATGACTTCAGGATCATGACCTGAGCTGGAGACTGTCGCCTAACCAACTGAGCCACCCAGGCGCTGTGTATACAAGTCTTTATATAGATGTATGCTTTTATTTTTCTTGGGCAAATACCTAAGAGTGGAATGACTGGCTCATATGGTAGATATATGTTTAACATTTTAAGGAACTACTAAACTGTTTTCCTAAACGCTTGTACCATTTTACTAGGTACAGTGGTGTGGGGTGTGACAGTTCCAGTGTCACTGCTTCACCGACACTTGGTATGGTCGGTCTTTTCAATTTAGCCATTCTGAGAAGTATGTAGTGATACCAATTGTGGTTTTAATTTGCATTTTTTCTGATGACTAATGATTTTTCTGATGACTGTCTTTTCATGTGCTTATCAGACATTCTTCTATCTTATTTTAGTGAAATGTCCAACCAAATATTTTCTCCGTTTTAAAATTGGCTTTGTCTTATTGAGTTATATGCATTCTTTATATATTCTGGATATAAATCATTAGTCAGGTGTGTGATTTATAGTTGTTTTTCCCCAGTCTGTGACTTACCTTATCAAAACTCTTAACAGTGTCTTCAAAGAATAGAAGTTCTTAATTTTGATGATGTTGATTTTTTTTTCCTTCTATGGTTGTGCTTTGGTTTTTATTTCAGAAATCTTTATCTTAGGGGCATGAGTTTGAGCCCCACATTGGGTGTAGACTTACTAAAAATAAATAAACTTTAATAAAAAGAAAAAAAATCTTCGTGTAGCCCTAGATTACAAAGATTTTCTCCTATGTTCTCTTATAAAAGTTTTATAATTTGAGGTCTATGATTTATTTTTATTTTTTTGTGGGTATGATGCAAAATATTGAAATTCATGAAAAAATATATCTAATTGTTCTAGCACCATTTTTTGAAAAGACTTTCTGCAGTCAAATGCCTTTGCATCTTTGTTGAAAATCAAATATATGTATGGGTTTATATCTGGACTCTGTTAGACTCTATTTGGTTATTTATATTGATTCACAAGCATACTGTTTTGATTACTGTAATTTTTTAAGATTTTATTTTTATGAGAGAGAGAGAGAGCACTAGTCAGGGGTGGGGAGGGAGGGGCAGAGGGAGAAGCAGACTCCCCACTGAGCAGGGAGCCTGATGCAGGACTCGATCCCAGGACTCTGGGATCATGACCTGAGCCACAGGCAGATGCTTAACCAACTGAGCCACCCAGGCACCCAATTACTATAATTTTATAACAAGTTTTGAGGTCAGGGATGAGGTCAGGGTCTTGGGATCGAGTCCCACATCGGGCTCCTTGCTCAGCAGGGAGCCTGCTTTTCCCTCTCTCTCCCTCTGCTTGTGCTCTCTCTGTCAAATAAATAAAATCTTTAAAAAGAAAAAAGTTTTGAGGTCAGGTATAAATCCTCTAACTTTGTTTTTCTTTTTAAAAGCTATTTTGGCCAGGACGCCTGGATGGCTCCGTCAGTTAAGTGTCTGTCAGTTCTGGCTCATATTGTGATCTCAGGGTTGTGATTATCTCTACACCCCTCTACACCCCCCTCCTCCACCCTCCTCACCCCCCCACTCATATGCATGCACTCTCTCCCTCTCTCAAATAAGTATATAAAATTTTTATTTTTTTATTTTTTTTTAAAGATTTTATTTATTTATTTGACAGAGAGATAGAGAGCACTAGCAGGCAGAGAGGCAGGCAGAGGGAGAGGGAGAAGCAGGCTCCCCGCAGAGCAGGGAGCCCGATGCAGGGCTTGATCCCAGGACCCCGGGATCATGACCTGAGCCGAAGGCAGCCGCTCAACTGACTGAGCCACCCAGGTGCCCCAAGTATATAAAATTAAAAAAAAAATTATTTTGGCTAGTCTAGGTCATTTGCCATGCCCATATAAATTTTAGACTCAGTCTGCTAGGGGATTAATACCATAACAATATCAAGTCTTTCAATTCAGTACATCTCTCTATTTTGTTTTTAATTTTTCTCTACAAAGTTTTCAGTATATGGTCTTGCCCATTTTTGGTTAGATTTGCCCCTGAGTATTTAATAATTTTGATAATATTACAGATTGTATGATTTAAAAAATTTTAATTCAGTTATTTGTAGTTAGTATACAGAACTATAATAGATTTTTGCATTTCATCTTGTATTCTACAGACTTGCTAATAAACTCATTTGCTATTTCTAGTGATTTTTTTGTAGATTAAATTGGCTTTTCTGTATAGAGAATCACATATATTCTCTGCATATAAAGACAGTTTTGCTTCTTTTCCAATCAGGATGCCTTTTATTATTTTTTCTTGCCTGATTACATTGGCTAGAGCTTCCAGGATGATGCTTCATAGAAATGATGGGAGCAGACATCCTTTCTTCTTTTAGGAGAAAAATGTTTAGGGACTCCTGGCTGGCTCAGTCAGTAGAGCATGTGACTCTTGATCTCCGGGTCATGAGTTCAAGCTCCACATTGGATGTAGAACTTACTTTAAAAAAAAAAAAAAAAAGAAAGACAAAATTTTCAGTCTTTTACCATTTAAGTGTGATGTTAGCTTTGGTTTTTTTTTTGTTTTGTTTTTCTGTAAGATACCCTTTATCAATTTGAAGACATTTTCTTCTATTCCTAGTTTCTTGAGAGGGTTGTTTTTTGTTTTTTAAATCAGGAATGGATGTTGAATTTTTTTGTGAAATGCATTTTCTTTAATGAGATGATCATATATTTTTTCTCTGTCTTTTAATATTAATTACATTGATTTTTTTAAAAAAAGATTTTATTTTTATTTGAGACAGAGAGTATGACCTGGTGGGGGGGTGGAGGGCAGAGGGAGAGGAAGAAGCCCCCAGCACGGGGCTTGATCCCAGGACCCCAGTTCCATACCTGAGCCAAAGGCAGCTGCCTAACCAACTGAGCCACCCAGGCACCCCTAATTACACTGACTTTTGAAACCAACTTGCCATTCTGGCATAAACCTTACTTGGTCATGTGTTATTAACCTTTTTATGTGTTGCTTAATTTGTTTGATTTGTTTTGCTAAAATTATGTTAAATAATTTTGCATCTATATTCATGGAAAAATACTGGTTTGTGGTTTTCTTTTGATATCTCTGGCTTTGGTTTCAGAATGTGCTGAAATCATAGTATGCATTGTAAGGTATTACTTGTTTAATTTTCTGCAAGAGTTGTACATTTGTTAAAATTCATCAGAGAAGCCATCTGGACTTTGACTTCTCTTTGTGGAATGATTTTTCACTTCAAATCCAGTTTCTTTAATAGATATAAGGTCATTTATTGTTTGTGTCTTTGTAGGATTATGTCAGTTTTGTCTCAGTTGTCAAATGTATCAGCATAAAATGTTCATAGTATTTCCTTATTTAATATCTGTAGAATCTCTAACAATGTTACTTCTTTCATTCCTTATATTGTAAATTTGTCTTACCTATTTTATCCCCCATCAGTCTGGTTTAGGTTTATCAATTTTACTGATCTGAGAATCAGCTTTTGGTTTCATTGCCGTTTTTAATTTCATTGATTGCTCTTCTGATCTTTTTTTTCTTCTGTGTACTTTGGGTTTCATTTATTATTCGTTTGCTAGTTAGTTTGTTAGTGTAGAATCTGAGGCCAGTGATTTGAGACCTTTCTTCTTTTCTAGTAAAGGCATTTTCTTTTTCTTTCTTTCTTTCTTTCTTTCTTTCTTTCTTTCTTTCTTTCTTTCTTTCTTTCTTTCTTTCTTTCTTTCTTTCTTTCTTTCTTTTTTTTTAAAGATTTTTTATTTATTTGACAGAGAGAGATCACAAGCAGGCAGAGTAGCAGGCAGAGGGAGGCACCCCTCTCATTTCTCTTTCAATATTGTTTTTGGGGCACCTGGGTGGCTCGGTCGTTAAGTGTCTGCCTTCTGCTCAGGTCATGATCCCAGGGTCCTGGGATTGAGCCCCGCCTCGGGCTCCCTGCTCTGCGGGAAGCCTGCTTTTCCCTCTCCCACTTCCCCTGCTTGTGTTCTCCCTTTCGCTGTGTCTCTGTCAAATAAATAAATGAAATCTTTAGAAAAAAAATATATTGTTTTTGACCCATGAACTATGTAGAAGTATGTTATATAATTTTCAGGTATTTGAGGGTTTTTCAGATATCTTTTTATTACTGATTTCTGATTTGTGGTCAACAATATACTTTGATTTGAATCCCTTTAAATTTACTGAGACTTGTTTTATGGCCCAGAATGTAGTATACACTCTATATGTATTTTTTGCTGTGGAGTGTTTTATTAACATCTATTATGTCTAGTTGGTTGATAGTATTGTGCAAATCTATATTCTTCCTGATTTTCTATTAGTCATTGAGAGAGATTTATTGAAGTCTTTGGCTGTGTGGATTTGTCAATTTTTTCCTGCAGTTCTACCAGGTCTTACTCCATATATTGAAGCTTTATTAGGAGCATTGGCATTTAGGTGTATTGTATCCTCCTGATGAAGACATAATGTTATATACTTTAAAAATGTCCCTTTATCTCTGGGGATATCTTTGTTCTGGAATCTGTTTTATCTGAATAATATAGCCAGTCCCACTTTCTTGAGATTTGTGTTAATATGGAATATCTTTTTCCATCCTTTTACTTTTAACCCACTTCATTGTTTATATTTAAAGTCTCCTGGGGCGCCTAGGTGGCTCTGTTGTTGAGCATCTGCCTTCGGCTCAGGGCATGATCCCAAGGTCCTGGGATCGAGCCCTGCATCGGGCTCCTTGCTCTGCGGGAGGCCTGCTTCTCCCGCTCCCACTCCCCCTGCTTGTGTTCCCTCTCTCGCTGTGTCTGTCAAATTAATAAAGAAAATATTAAAAAAAAAAGTCTGTAGGCAGCATAAAATTGGGTCTTGATCTTTTATCTAGTCTTGCAACTGGGGTATTTAGACGATACTTAATATGATTAATTATTTATATTTAATGTGATTGGTTGGGTTTGAATTGAATGGTTGGGTTTAAATCTATCCTACTATTTATGTTTTATTTGTGCTATCTGTTCTTTTCTCTCTTTTTACTCTTTTAATGCTTTTTGTATTAATTGTGTATTTTTTTGTAATTCTTTCTAGCTTTTTTATATTACTTTAGTGATTACTTTATAGTTTATAGTATACTTATTATAGCTTATAACAGTTTACCTTCAAGTGATATTATACTGTTTTGTGTATATATAAGAACCTTATAACGTTATACTCCCATTTCTTACTTTCTGGCCTTTGTGCTATTGTCATACATTTTAAAATACTTATAAAGCCCATAATAAGATGTTTTTGCTTTATCTTTCAGAGATTTAAATAATATAAGAAAATAATAATTTTAGTTGCTTCAGGCTGAAGGGCAAATCTAGTCCTTACTAATCCATTTTGGCCAATAGCAGATATCCTTCTATATCTGGTTTGGGCCTGAATAACAGTGTGTCCAAGGGCAAATCAGTAGTATTCTTTTCTTTTTGCAATTTCAAATCTGGTGTTTGCACACTCTCAGGTATGTATGATCTTGAGCTCTGACAAGTTGGGTTTCTTTAGTGCCTTTTACTTACTCAAAGTCAGTGCTCCAAGGAGGTCACCACATCTCTTTCCTGTCATTCACATAGCTATCTAACTGAATACAACAAAAAATCTTCATATGCTACTTTAAATTCCTCAAATATACCACAAACTATTAATGGCACAACCCTGATTCCAAATTTCACAGCACATCTCTTCCCGTAAACAGTGGAGTGGAAGTTGGGAATGCTTATTTGACCTGAATAAATCACTGAAATATTTTCTTCCCCTCTTTGGAGGTGCTGATTTTTGGCAAACAAAGTAAATTTTTCTAGGTTTAGACTAAACTTCCTAAGCTTCTTATTAGCAAGTAATTAGCTACTATACCATGCTAACTATTAGGTTTAAAAACAGTAATTTTTGCTAAATATATAATGGTAAGCAAAGGTGTGGGGAGCTGGTGAAGGGGCTATGCTTGGCTCACAGACTACATGGTGTAGTGCAGGCAGGGCAATGCTGTCTATACTTGTTGGTTCACCATAGATATTTTGACTGAAAAAAAAATTGACTTAGGAACAAATATGTATGTTGGCAGGTCTAACAGGCAGCAAAATTATTATTTTTTAAGGATTTATTTATTTATTTTAGAGAAGGGGGAAGAGAGAGAGAGAGCAAGCAAGCAAATAAGCAGGCACAGGGGGAGGGGCAGATGGAGAAGAGAATCTTAAGCAGACTCCCTGCTAAGCGCAGAGCCTGGCCCTGGACTTGATCTCACCATCCTGAGATCACAACCTGAGCCAAAACCAAGAGTCAGAAGCTTAACCAACTGTGCCACCCAGGCACCTCTTAAGGCAAAATTATTTATGGGCCCTGTCCTAATAGTAATTATAGTTTGGTCAGGGAAGTAATTATTAAACACAGAATAAATATATAATTATCTTACAAATACTGTATATGAAAGTACATGGTGTCTGTCCTGAGTGTGTATAACTAAATGATCTAATTCAGTTTGGGAGAATAGAGAGGACTTTTCTTGAGGAAGTAACTGAGATCTAAAGTGTGAATGGGAGTTAACTAGGTGAAAGGTATTAGGAATGGGTGAAGTTCCAGGTGGAGAGGATTGCACGTGCAATCCTAGGTCCTGGTGTTAGTGAGCCTGGCAAGTTTGAGAAACTGAATAAAGACCAGACTGGCTGGATCTCAGTGAGCGAGAGGGCACATGGTATTAGGTGAGGCTAGAGGAGTAGCCATGTGTCAAGGATTTGGGTCTAGAAGATAATGCCTGGTCTGTTAGCTTTAGGAAAAGTCATCCTGGCTGCAGTGTAGAAAATAGATTGGTGTGCAGCAGAGAGGCCAGTCAGAAGGTTATTGCATTTTAGGCAAGAGATGATGGTAATTTGGGCCAGGGAGATGATGGGCTAGTGGAGAAGAGAGAAGTGGACAGACTTGGGAGATATTTAGGAGGTTAAAATGGATAAGATTTGGTGAAGGATTAGATATGGGACACTCGGTATGGGGAGATGTGTCAAGGGTAACTTCTAGTTTAATGGTGAAGAAAGACTGGAGGGATGTTGGTACTATTTACTAAGATACAGGTTTTTTTCCCTAGTGAACTGGAAGCATTTTTTTCTTTCAGAGAAATACGTATTTTATTTGGGGATTTTTCCAAATCCTAGGCATCCTTTAGGACCCAGCACAAATATGACTTCTTTCTTGAAGTTTTTCCTGACATTTCTTTATCTCCCTTCCCTTATAGCTAGAAATAACTTTTGTGGGGCACTTGGGTGGGAGGGTCATTAAAGTGTCTGCCTTTGGCTCAGGTCATGATCCTAGGGTCCTGGGATCAAGCCCTGCATCAGGCTCCCTGCTCAGTGGGAAGCCTGCTTCTCCCTCTTCCACTCCCCCTGCTTGTGTTCCTGCTCTGGCTATCTCTCTCTCTGTCAAATAAATAAAATCTTTAAAAAATATAAATAACTTTTGCCTTCTTTGAACTTCTGTTAAACTTTGTTTATATTTCTCTCATGGAACTTTTCATTATCTAGCTTGGGTTCTACTTATTTGTGTATGTTTCCTTATTGTTTTGAAAACTGCTTATTGAAAGGGAGTGTTGTTCATTTTGATAGTTTTATAACTAACAGTAATTGTTTCTTAAATGAACATATACTATGGCCTTATGAAGGTGTGGGTTCCGTGAGGGAGTATACTATTTCAGTAAATTAAAAGTCTTGTGTACATTAGGGTATCAACATACAAGAAGAATTCATTAGAGTAGTATAATGGTAGAAAGGTCTTTTTTTTTTTTAAAGATTTTATTTATTTGACAGAGAGAGAGCTAGTGAGAGCAGGAACACAAGCAGGGGGAGTGGGAGAGGGAGAACAGGCTTCCCGACGAGCAGGGAGCCTTATGGGACTCGATCCCAGGACTCTGGGATCATGACCTGAGCCAAAGGCAGACGCTTAATGACTGAGCCACCCAGGTGCCCCCCCCCTTTTTTTATATTTATTTATTTGGCAGAAACACAGCAAGAGAGGGAACACAAGCAGGGGGAGAGGGAGAAGCAGGCCTCCCGCAGAGCAGGGAGCCCGATGCAGGACTTGATCCCAGGACCCTGGGATCATGACCTGAGCCAAAGGCAGACGCTTAATGACTGAGCCACCCTGGCGCCCCAAGTAGAAAGGTCTTCTATGAGTCCATTATTTAGATCATTAACCATTATTAAACTTCATAACTATTTAAATAAATACTTCAGTTAAATAAGAATACTTTTTTCAAAAATATGAATACTTTTGTTGAAAGTTTCTTAACAAAACAGGTTGTTAATTTTTATCATTATTGGTTTAATTCATCAGTCTGCAGTTGATGAGCTAAGCATAGGCTAATGTAATGCCTAACGTTTGTATAGGACTTAATAACCATTCAAAACATATTCACACGTAAATGTCTCAATCTGATCTCATAACAGTCCTGTTAGAGGTAAAGTATTATTGCTCTCATTTTGCAGAGCCATGCCGTATATTGAAGGATACTTTTGAAGACCTTGGAATGAGACTATTTTGTGTTCTCTCTCTCTCTCTCTTTTTTTTAAAGATTTTATTTATTTGTCAGAGAGAGCACAAGCAGGGGAAGTGGCAGGCAGAGGGAGAAGCAGGGTCCCCACCAAGCAAGGAGCCCGATGTGGTACTCAATTCCAGGACTCTGGGATCATGACCTGAGCTGAAGGCAGATACTTAACCAACTGAGCACCCAGTCATCCCTATTTTGTGTTTTTAAAGGTTAAAATAATCTTTTTTACTTTCTTTAGTAGAGTTAACTGTAAGTCTTTGAGAAATAAAGTAACTGATACTGTTTATTTTATATATATATTTTTAAAGATTTATTTATTTATTTGAGAGAGTGAGAATGAGAGAGAGTACATGAGAGGGGGGAGGGTTAGAGGGAGAAGCAGGCTCCTTGCTGAGCAGGGAGCCCGAGGCGGGACTCGATTCCAGGACTCCAGGATCATGACCTGAGCCGAAGGCAGTCATCCAACCAACTGAGCCACCCAGGCGCCCCAGATAAGTTAAGTGTCTGCATTGGCCGGGAACTGATACTGTTTAAATCATAATCTTTTTGATGGTTTGACCAGAGTAGCTTTATGGGCTAATATCTCAATCAGTTTCAGTTTCTGAGATGAACTCAACTCTAACCCATTCTGATTAAGTATTGTATGATGTTTTCTTTTTCTTTTTCTTTTTTAAGATTTTATTTATTTGACAGAGAGACACAACAGCTAGAGAGGGAACACAAGCGGGGGTGGTGGGGTGGGAGAGGGAGAAGCAGGCTTCCCGCTGAGCAGGGAGCCCAATGTGGGGCTCGATCCTAGAACCCTGGGATCATGACCTGAGCCAGAGGCAGACACTTAACGACTGAGCCACTCAGGCACCCCTGTATGATGTTTTCATATGTTAGTTAAAGAGTCCTTAAATGAGTATTCTAAGTAACTTGTAAACCTGCATTTTAAAATATTTACTTATGTTTAAAAATAAAATACACCTCAGTGAAGGAAATAGCAAAATCTTATAAATAAAACCCAATTAAAATTTGGAGTATGACAATATGATTCTTTCAAGTTCTTTTAAAGTGTTAACAGATAATCAAAGCAGGATCCCAGCAACCTCCTTTTCCCCAAGTTTTCACAAATCACGTGTTTCATAATACATTTTCAAGTTTTTCCAGGTGAGTGTCATCAGACTTACTGGTCTCTAGTTCCTAAGACTTATCCCTAACTGCTTTTTGAAAATCAGTACGATATTTTCTTTATATAAGATCACCTTCTGACATTTTGTGAATACATTTTTTAATCTTTTTCCAATTTCCTCTTTTTTTTTTTTTAGGATTTTATTTATTTATTTATTTGCCAGAGAGAGAGACAGTGAGAGAGGGAACACAAGCAGGGGGAGTGGGAGAGGGAGAAGCAGGCTTCCCGTGGAGCAGGCAGCTGGATGTGGGGCTCTCTCCCAGACCCTGGGATCATGACCTGAGCTGAAGGCAGACGCTTAACAACCGAGCCGCCCAGGCACCCTCCAATTTCCTCTTTTTTTTTTTTTTTAAAGATTTTATTTATTTATTTGAGAGAGAGAATGAGAGAGAGAGAGCACATGAGAGGGGGGAGGGTCAGAGGGAGAAGCAGACTCCCTGCTGAGCAGGGAGCCTGCTGTGGGACTCGATCCTGGGACTCCAGGATCATGACCTGAGCCGAAGGCAGTCACTTAACCAACTGAGCCACCCAGGTGCCCTCCAATTTCCTCTTAATGTTCCTTTATAAAAAAAATGTATTTTGTTCACTAAAGGATTAAAAATTTGTATTTGTGTAGCTCTTGGACATGTGTGATAGACGTTTCCCTTCATGTTTCTCATAATAATTTTGTGAAATAAATAGAGTTATAGGTAAGAAAACTGGGTCTAAAACAGGTTGTGACTTTGCTCATAGTTAGAGACCCCAATCCAGTGTTGGATCTACTTTCTGCTAATAGAAATCAAGTAGTTTTGCTTTCTCTTTGTCATTTGTTGTCATACTCTTTCCCCCCAAACCCTAAATCTTTCTCTGCTTTGTTCATGTTTCTATGTGCATAGCTTAAAACAAACAAAAACAAAAACCTCAGCTCTGCTCTTTTATCATTAGCATTTTTCATTAACCGTATCCCATTTTTGGTTTTAGTCTTCCTGATACTGTTTTTCATTTCTGGGTTTCTTTGGAAGCTTTTGGAGATAGATGCTTTTTAAAAGCTAAGCCTTGCTCTAGGATTGCCTCATTTAAAAAAAATGTTTTTTTTAAAGATTTTATTTATTTATTAGAGAGAGACACAGCAAGAGAGGGAACACAAGCAGAGGGAGTGGGAGAGGGGGAAGCAGGCTTCCCGCTGAGCAGGGAGCCCAATGCGGGGCTTGATCCCAGGACCCTGAGATCAGGACCTGAGCCGAAGGCAGATGCTTAATGACTGAGCCACCCAGGCGCCCCTGCCTCATTTTTTTAATGGTATTCTGTCTTGAAAACAAAGACAAAATACCTGTGTCTTCCTAAAGGAGCATGGAATCTATGGAGCTGATTCCTGTTGCTACTCCTAAAAAAAAAATCAATGACTAAATGTGCCATCAGTCTGAGACTCGTGAAATGTTGAACTGAATGGGTTTGGAATGTTAGGTGAAGTGTGAAAATGTTAGTGTGCTTTATCAGCAATCCTATTTTTGTCTGGTATAAGAAAAAATAGATAAGTATGGGACCGCTCATCAGTTTTCTAAAACTGACATCAGAGTTGAAAAAATAGAGTATTTTGGAAGGCACATTAAGTCAAAAAGAAAATGATGCTGTCTGCTTTAACTGTGCTTAAGTCAAAAATGGAGAATATGAAATTGACATGGCCATTTGCTTAAATAATATTTTCACATCCTCAGGAATGAAGACTATAGTCGGAATGCAGTAACAATGATCGGATGTCAAATATGACCTGAGAAGTCATTTTTCTGTTTACATCCTAGCATGTCATCTTAATGTGTATGCAGGAACAAAATGAATCAGAGTGACTGATTCATGAACTGACTGTACTATTTGCTAGAGGCAGGTATATTTGTGGTGCATGAAAAACCATTATTGGAGAGCTAGGATTTTTATAACCAGTAAAGTTTTATTTATTTTTTTTGCATATCTTATGTAAGATTATAGCTGGGATAAGTGTAGTTTTTACATGAAGAAAGAATTAATGATACAGATTTGTCAGATTTTATAGTCTAGCTATTGATCATAAAAAATCTGTAATATTTATTTTCTATTTCTTTGCTCACACATTACTCTGGAGCATTTAATTGCATAGTATTCAAATTTTATTTTTATTTTTAGATCTTAGTTGAGTTGACCAGAGGCTACTGGTAATAAATACCAAATATGGTGTAGTCTGATAGAGAATGCTAGAATTTTATAACATATAACATTGGTGCCAAATTCAACATGTCGACTAGTGTTGTTAAAAATGAGTTTTTTAGACCATCTCTATAAGAATCACTGGGAATGCTTTTTAAAATGCAGATCACTGGATCTTTCCTACTCCCATCTCCCACTAATCAAAATCTGCAGGAGCTATGGCTAAGGTGTATATTTTAACAAGCACCTATGTAATTTGGTTGCATGTTAAAATTTGAAACCTTCTTTTACAGAAGATTCAATATGTTATACATAATGCTTTCCTGTTTAAAATGGTTGAATTAGGAGATCTTTGAAGGCAGGGAAGAACAGGAATATCTATTTTCATTTTAAGAACCAAATATGTTGTACACCTTATATAGTGATATATGTCAATTATTTCTCAGTAAAACTGGAAAAAAATTTTATCACTTGGGGGAGAAAAAGAAATAGTTTTTTAGAGGTTTAAAACAAAGCTAACATGTAATTTCAGCATTAATTTAATTTTTCGGTACCTCCTGAGGATGCAACTTGGACTTCAACTTTTATAATTCAGGGCTTTGAACATCTGATGTTTGTTTAAGCAGGGTAGAAAGTACTGTAAGTCTTCTAAAGACTTCATTTCAGTTCCTGTTGGGCTGAAGAAATACAAATAAGCTGCACATTCAACTTGCCTTCTGGTCCCCCCTTCGCTATATACCCTCTCATTTCCAGTGTTCTTCCACCTGTCTGTTTTTCCAAAATTGGCTTTGATTTAAAATATAAAAAGAGAAAGGAGGGGGAAAATATGAAGTTTTTTATTTAATGGTATATGAAATTTTACATTATGATATGTTTATGTCAGGATTTTCAAATTCCCCCACCCCTTCAAGGAAAATACCCAGAACCCCAGAAAAAATGAAAGTGGACTTGCTCAGGTTATATCCATGGGTGCTCCTGAGGCACTTCTGGGTACTCAAGGGCTTTGGGTATAAAATTTGAAAAATCATTGGAAGGAAAGTAGTTAATATTTATTAAATTATGAGTAGAGAGAAAGGAAGGTCTGAAGTGCTGTCAAGATTGTTTAATCCTTAGAGAATGGTTCTTAAGCTGGGTTAATTTTGCCCCCCTGGGGACATTTGGTCATGTCTAGAGATGTTTTTGGGTGTCATGTCTGGGGTGGAGGGAGGGGAGCCACGAGTTTCTAGTAGAGGAGGTCAGACTCTTGCTACACATTCTACATTGCCCAGGACAGGCCCTATGGCAGGGGATTGTCCTGCTGCAAATATCAGTAGTGCCTAGGTTGAGAAACCATGCCTTAATGAAACAAGTTTTTAAAAATATGATTTGGTTTATAGACCATATTCCCTGCATCTAAGAGTTCGGTGGACAAGGGATCACGACCCGAGCCGAAGGCAGACGCTTAACCATCTGAGCCACCCAGGCGCCCAAGAGGCAAATGTTTTTGTAAATGAGTAGCTGGGTAGATTGTCATGATATTATTGTTAGGTTACTCTTTCATTAGGGTGTTTATTTAGCAGATATTTTGATTAAACATAAGTTTTCTTTCAACAGTTTCAGAAAAATCTTTAATAAGAAAATGGGTTATTTCTATTTTATGTGTGATAGCCTATTAGATGTGTGCTGTATAAGACAATAACCTCTTTTTTCAAAAGAATTTATTTGAGAGAGAGAGAGCAAGCACAAGTCAGGGGAGGGGCAGAGGGAGAGGGAGAGAAGCAGACTCCCTGCTGAGGGAACATGACTTGAGGTTTGGTCCCATGGCCCTGAGATCACGACCAGAGCTGAAATCAAGAGTCAGATGCTTAACCGACTGCGCCACCCAGGTGCCCCAGCCTCTCTTTTAGAATTGCCCTCTCAGGCTACCTGGGTGGCATAAACATATTTCTATTCATGTACCATCATTTTAATTCAGTATTAGGGAATTGCTATGGGAGACAAGAAAAAACTGGAGTTTGGAATGTTATGTTTTAGGTTTGAGAAGTTATTGCCTACTTTTTTAGCCAGTCATAGAAATATCCTGGGGGAACTGATGCCCAAATGTTAATTAGAAAAAGTATATTAAGGAAGTTCTGGTCACCCCAAATGCTTCCTTCAACCAAATTTCCTCTTTAGTGGATATGTAACATTTTAGCCAAGTCTTGTGGCATTATATATTTATGTGTACCACATTTCAGATCATTTTTGCTTTATATCAGGGGAAATTTAAACATCTGATCAGTGAGGATTGTTGGACCTATTTTCTTACTACCTTACCTAAAAGTTTTCCCTAGGTTTTTTTCATAAGGCTTTGGGATGATATCTCTTCATAAGCAATGTAGCATATATACTTATTAACCGTGTCAGGAATCTAATAAGTAGGCATGGAGTTTTTTCATAAATCTTGTAGAAAATTCAGCACCTCAACGCTTTCTATGGATGTAGAAAACAGCAGTTAGCGATTATAATTTCACCCAGTTTTATGGTCAGTCACACTGGTTAACACAGATTTTACTTAATTTTTTTTTCAGTATTAAAGTGGTGGAGAGTGATTTTATTAAGTAGAAATAAAAGATATATATTTGAAAAACAATAATTTTACATGCAATAGAATGCATTATCATCATGTTGATGTTACATTTGCTAGCTCAGTATATATAGGAGATTACTTTTGAGTTCACACCATGTGGAAACTGCCACCTCTGTCTGGTTACTGTGATTTGTAAGGTAAGTTCCCAAAGAACTATTTATATTATGATAGACCATTTTTCAATTTTTTGCTCTCTCTTTGGTTATTCCTAGGGTATTGCCATGATGAACTTAATCCTTTGTCTTTAGAAATAAAATGTGGGGAGGGGGGCGGCACCTGGATGGCTCCGTTGGTTAAGCGTCTTAATTTCAGCTCAGGTCATGATCTCAGGGTCCTGGAATCGAGTTTCCGCGTCAGGCTTCATGCTCAGCAGGGGGTCTGCTTGAGGAATCTCTCTTTCTCCCTCTGCCCCTCCCCCTGGTCGTGCACACACACACACTCTCTCTCTGTAATATAAATAAGTAAATATTTGAAAAAAAGGTAAAACGTGGGGCCCTTGGGTGGTTCAGTTAAACGTCCAACTCTTGATCTCAGCTCAGGTCTTGATCTCAGTGTTGTGAGTTCAAGTCCTCCATTAGGGTCCACACTGGGCGTGGAGCCTACTTAAAAAGAAAAAAAAAGAAAATTTGGAGGATAAAACTAGAAACTTTTTTTTTAAACTCTAATTAGATGGTCAGTTGTCTTACATATTGAATACTTATTAAGAATCTTATAAATCAAAAATGTTTAAGTTGGTCATAGTAAAATAAAATAAATTATAGTAAAACATAACAATTTATCATTTTAACCATTTTTAGGTGTACAGTTCAGTGGCATTAAGTACATTCACACAATTGTGCAACCATCACCAGCATACTTCCACAGAACGTTTTCATCTTTTTTTTTACTCTATTTGAGAGAGGGAGAGAATGAGCAGCGGGGAGGGGCGGGGGGGTGAGAGAGAGAGAGAAGCAGGCTCCCCGCCGAGCAGGGAGCTGGACGCAGGGCTTGGTCCCAGGACCTGGAGGTCATGACCTGAGCCAAAGGCAAGCACTTAACCAACTGAGCCACCCAGTGCCTCTGCTTTTTCATCTTTTTAAACTGAAACCCTGTACTCATTAAACGGTAATTCCCTATTCTTCCTCTTGCCAGCCTTGGCAACCACATTCTACTTTCTATGCTTATGAATTTGACTATTCTAGGTACCTCTTATAAATGGAACCATACAATATTTGTCCTTTTGTGGACTGCCTTATTTCACTTAGCATAATGTCTTCAAGGTTCATCCTTATTGTAGGTAGCATGTGTCAAAATGTCCTTCCTTTTTAAAATGGAATAATATTCCAGTGTATGTAGGGACGACTTTGTTCCTCCATTTATCTGTCAGTGGATACTTCGGTTGCTTCTACCTTTTGACTATTGTGAGTAATGCTTGTGTGTGACTATTGTGAGTAATGCTTGTGTGAACATTGGTGTACACATATCTGTTTGAGTCCTTGCATTTAGTTCGTTTGGGTATCTACCCAGAAGTGGAATTGCTGAATCATACATTAATTTTGTGTTTAAGTTTTTGAAGAATCTCCATAGTGTTTTCCACCATTTTACATTCTCACCAGCAATGCACAGGGGTTCCGGTTTCTCCACAACCTTGCCAATGCTTGTTCTTTCTGTTCTTATGATAATAGCCTTCTATTGGGTATGAAGTGGTATCTCATTGTGGTTTTAATACCACAAGTTTTTTTTTTATATAAAATGGAAAATGTCTCTGCAAGTATCTCATTTTGTTTTGCTTTTGAGATTAAGAACTTAAACTATTTTTCACAAGAATATATATGAACTTTCTCATTCTGATAATGTATGTGATATTTTAACTAGCTTAAAATTGGATTGTCCTAGGATTCCTGCTCTCTCCTACTTAGTAGCTGGGACTGTTGAACAGATGCAGAACAAACAACTGAAGAATCTGTTCTGTGCTTTAGTGGTTATTTTCCAATTCCTCCTCCTCAAACTCTCCCAGCTTACATATATCTGCATCCTCTTCACTGGGGGTATATCTTACTCACTGGTTTTCAAAAGCTGTGATTCTAGTTCTATTACTAAACAAATGATTTTTCTCACATCTCTCCCACCCCTAGTGCAAAGTTTTGCTGTGACTAGTCATTCTTTCCAACATCCCATGAGTTTAAGTTCTTAGGAACTTTATGGTCTTGTGAGTTGGATCCACAAAGATATTGCGTTGGGTCAAGTGTAGTCTCCCTGCTACAGCAAAAACATAACAACGTATTTAACATTTTCTATCATAGTAGTTTGCTATTAAAAGCTATGTAGGAAAAGTACTCTAGCACTAGATTGGAAAGTAGGGATGCTACATTTTAGATTAATTGAGAAAAACATTTTGAAGAATTAAAGAAGGTATTTTTTTTTAAAGATTTTATTTATTTATTTGACAGAGAGAGACACAGCGAGAGAGGGAACACAAGCAGGGGGAGTGGGAGAGGGAGAAGCAGGCTTCCTGCTGAGCAGGGAGCCCAATGTGGGGCTCAATCCCAGGACCCTGAGATCATGACCTGAGCCGAAGGCAGACGCTTAAACGACTGAGCCACCCAGGCACCCCTTAAGATTTTATTTATTTATTTATTTTTTAAGATTTTATTTATTTGCGAGAGAGAGAATGAGAGACAGCATGAGAGGGAGGAGTGTCAGAGGGAGAAGCAGACTCCTTGCTGAGCAGGGAGCCCGATGTGGGACTCGATCCCAGGACTCCAGGATCATGATCCGAGCTGAAGGCAGTTAGTTGCCTAACCAACTGAGCCACCCAGGCGCCCCCCTTAAGATTTTATTTTAAGGAATCTCTACATCTAACATGGGACTCAAACCCACAATCCCGAGATCAAGAGTTACACACTCCCACCAACTGAGCCTGCCACGTAGCCCAAGAAGGTGTTGAACAGTAGAGACTTCATTGTTCATAAATTATATGGTGGTGATGAGAGAAATTGTACTGCTGATGCGGCTGTACATTTTGTAGCCAATTGGCACATACTTGAACACCTACTAAAGGAGCAGGGCTTGATGCTAGGTATTGTTGGGGACACAGGTAATTATAATAACTAATATTTTGTAATGTATACTGTGTGCAAGACACTGTTTTAGACATTCAGAATTTATCACTCATGTGATTTTTACAACCACCATATGCTGTTATCCTCATTTTGCAGATGAGAAAGCTGAGGCATAGAGATGGTAATAACTTTGTCAAGGTCACAAAGCAAATGGTGGAGGTTGAAAATGAGTCCAGGTAGTATGGCTCCAGAGCCTGTGCTCTTAACCTGTTGTACTAGAAAGTAGAAGACATGGTTTCTGCCCTCAAATAACCTATTGTCTAGTCAAGATGACAAGTCTCAACCTCCATTTTTCCCCCCAAGGCTGTAAACTATAAATAAATGTTGTAAGTAGGAAGTTGGGTGCAATTTAGTTGACTAGATGAGCACAGCAATACAGAGTCAGAATCTTAGACCCCGCAGTGTTGCATCATAGCGTCAAGCAGCTGGGTTGGGTGCTGCACTGTGCATATGCACTCTGAATGAGTAGGATTGAAAGAAACACCATTCTTTTAGGCAGTATTTTTTATTTTTATTTTATTTATTTTATTTTATTTTAACTAGGCTCCACAGGGGGCTTGAACTCACAACCCTGAGTTCAAGACCTGAGCTGAGATCAAGAGCCAGATGCTTAACTGACTGAGCCACCTAGGCATCCCAGTATTTTTTGTTCATTTTAAAAGAATTTAGCCATGTGTATGCAGTTACGTTGAATAGTTTATCAAAATTCTCTCATTTTTAGTTTATTTTTAAAAAGATATTATTTATTCATTTGTGAGAGAGAGAATGAGCACAAACAGGAGGAGGAGCGGAGGGAGAGGGAGAGAGACAAGCTGACTCCCTGCTGAGTACAGAGCCTGACTTGGGGCTCAATCCCAGGACCCTGAGATCATGACTGGAGCCAAAGGCAGACGCTTAACCGAGTGAGCCACCCAGGCGGCCATGTTTTCAGTTTATTTAAATAAAAGTGTAGGAAAGCTTTAAGAGTATGTGTATTTTATAACTTAGCTGCCTTTTTCAGGGATTTCGACTTTCATTACCCCTTGAAAGTTGTTTCTTTAACCCATGGGAGATAGTGGAGAGATGGAAGAGACAGGCACAGTTGCAGTTGTTCAATCTTATAAATGACTTTTGTGAACATTGTTTTAATGCTTCAGGTCCGTGCTCGGAAATGGTATGTCATGCATTACACAGCATGCCGTCATGTGCAGTCTGCCTCCTCATGACTGTCTGAGTAAAACTGATTCAGTGGTTTGATAGAGGCCTGGCCTGCAGTACAAGGGAAGCAAACGTCCACTTGGAGCAGCTAGAAGATTAAGACTGTTTTTCATTCTTTGGTCTTCATTGTATAGCTTCTTTTTCCCTCAGTCATATTGTGACCCACAGATTATAGATTGAGTCCACTCTTCTTTGATTAATTTTATTATTTCCAGAATGTGTCACAGATAGGAAGATATAGTGGTTTGAAGATAGAAACTTACCAGGATTATTCATGTTTTAAAAGCAATTTCATTCTATCACTGTTATCCAGTACTTAATGATAATATATTTAAGTATGTTTAAGTTTAGTGTTTTCTCTTGGTTTGAATTATTCTTAAATTTTAGTGAGTTATACAGCCTCATAAAAATTAGGCAGCATGAAAAAAATGCTTTCTGTTCTGAAATGGAAGCATTTACGAGTACAAGGAAGTGGTAGTCCCCCTTTTCTGTGGAAGAGCAAGAAAAGCATTAACTTTTTCCATCCCCTAAATAGTAAGTAAAAATGATATAGCATTCCTTTTTGTCATTGATAGTGCTTCTCTGATTTTTAAAATTTCAAGGATAGATTATTTGGGAAGAACACCTCTTTTTGGAACTTAAATTGAGATACATACCTGCTAGAAATGAAACTGAAGACTTACAGATGAAATGGAATGAACATTATATTTTGTAACTTTGTGACTTTTAGGTTGGAGATATATTCCTACAGTGGTGATTTTTGTAAGGCGGTTAGTATGTTTGTTTTGTTTGTTTTCCCTTAATACTTAACGTAGAATCTAGATTTTTCATGCCAGTGCTTCCCTAGCCCATAGATGCATTTCTCTTTCAGTCTCTGATCAGTATAGTTACACATAACTTAAATTGAATCATGTTATTGTTACTTTGTTTCTAAAGAAGAGAAGTTTGCAGCTGCTCCTGGCTGCCTCAGTCAGTAGGGCATGCGACTCTTGATCTTGGGGTCATGAGTTTGAGCCTCATGTTGGTAGAGTTTCCTTAAAAAAAAAAAAAAAAAGACTAGAAGTCTGCAATGAAGGACTAGTGGAAAAGAGGGTCCAATAGAGAGCAGGGCCTCTGCCCCACTCAGTACAGCTTATAAAAAATTAGGAGGGAGCAAATGGTTGCTGTAGTGGCTACATTACTAAGTGGTGCAAATGCCTCTATTTTCTTTGGAAGACACTTCATTTTGTGGAAAGAAATTGAAAGGGACTTTAGAGATAGTCTAGTTCAGTTCCTTCATTTTACATAGCATTTACCATTCAGGCCTTCTGACCCTGACCAAATGTATTTTCTATAACACTACCTAGGTATTTATCCTTTCTTCAGTGATCTAAAGAATTTCTTTCCCTTCGAAAACCTCAGAATTAAAAACATTGGTCCATATAGGGAATGCTTATTGCATTATAAAAAAATGAAGGACCTATCAATTTTGGTTATTTGAAGTCAGATAAAACTAGAGTTCCAATCCTGGTTCTGCAGTTTATTAACTGAATAGCAAGTTACTTAATCTCCCTGTCTCAGTTTCCTGGTCTGTGATATGGAGATAATAATAGAAATCTACCTGGTAGATGGTTGTGAGGATTGAGTTACTCAGTATCTCAAAACTGGTAGCATTATAATACAAAGAAGAGAATCATTTTATGTGATTTGGAACATAATGCTTTACTTCACAGAAACACAGCGAGAGAGGGAACACAAGCAGGGAGAGTGGGAGAAGCAGGCCTCCCGCAGAGCAGGGAGCCCGATGCGGGACTCGATCCCAGGACCCTGGGACCATGACCTGAGCTGAAGGCAGAAGCCTAAAGACTGAGCCACCCAGGCGCTCCTCCTCCCTTTTTTTTTTTTTTTTAAGATTTTTAATTTTAATTTTTATTTATTTGACAGAGAGAGACACAGCGAGAGCAGGAACACAAGCAGGGGGAGTGGGAGAGGGAGAAGCAGGCTTCCCATGGAGCAGGGAGCCCGATGTGGGGCTTGATCCCAGGACCCTGAGATCATGACCTGAGCTGAAGGCAGATGCTTAACGACTGAGCCACCCAGGCGCCCCAAGAGAATCCATTCTTAATTTTCGTATATTTTGTATAAGTCAAATGTTGAATGCTATCTTGACTACAGTGTTATCAACCTGAATAGTTTATCATATGGGAAACATCAAAAAGCTATATGTCACCTCTACTATATCTGATTTGGTTCCAGTCTTGCGATGTTACCTTTGGAGGAAAAACCCCAAGGCTAAAGATTTCTTTCTCTACCTTATTGGGCAGATATAATCAAATATTAATCTTGGTCTTCTGACTTTGCTTTTCTTGTCATATAAGTGTTCATTCCTTTTTGTTTTCTTCCCTTTCTTCTTCCTTACACTTAATAATATTTGTAATTGGATTTTGTTAGGTTATTAGATGAATTTGTATAATTAAATCTGCAGATAATAAGAGTATAACCTATTAAGTGTCAAGCTTTTTGGATGGGAATATTCAAATTCATTTTCTTGCCCTCTTAGAAAACATATACAGTATTTAATTTAACATTCTCTTTATAACTGTTGGTAGGGTGTGGTGGTGGTGGTGGTGGTTTTTCCAGAAATGTGGCATTAAGTTGAACATTTGATATCAATTATCTTATTTCCTCATAAGCTCACAAATTAGATATTTTTGTCTTTAGACTAAGGATTAGGCAAGTTATCTCCAGGGAAGTAAAATAATTTTAATCTGCCCAATGCCACATGAATTGTGAGTGGCAGAATGCTACTGTGAATTCTGGGCATTCTGACCATATGGCTTGAACTCTTAATCGCTATGCTTCGTTACCTCGACATCTTTATAAAAATCAACAATTGCATGCTACTACAGTGTCCTTGGTGGGTTTTGACATGGTAAGACTGTTCATCCCTATTTTTAAAATCTTGATTTGGCTATTTTTTTTTTTGAGTCTTTATATCTGCTCTTCCAATTATTCTTTCCTCATTTCGAGGCTTTAAAAACCCCCACAAGGGCGCCTGGGTGGCTCAGATGGTTAGGCGTCTGCCTTCGGCTTGGGTCATGATCCCAGGGTCCTGGGATCGAGTCCCGCATCAGGCTCCCTGCTCCTTGGGAGCCTGCTTCTCCCTCTGCTTCTCTCTCTCTGTCTGTTATGAATAAATAAATAAATAATCTTAAAAATAAATAAATAAATAAAAACCCCCACAAAACTCACTACTGTGGCTGGACCAAGTACTCAGAAACAACACCGTGGAGCTGCCACACCAGCCCTGGACCATTTACACAGGACTGTTAGGAATGAGAGACACATACTTCTATCTCGACTAAGCCATCCTGAGTCTTCTATGTCAATAGCCAAATTTATATTCTCCCTAACATACTGAATAATCCACTGGGTCATTTTAAACAATTGGATGCCACCTATGAATGTTTGCATCTAAAATCTGAATGTCTGTCAAAGTGATTTAATAAAAATCTACACAGTGGGGGAAAAACCCCCAAAACTTACTGTCAAGTAGCATATCTGTTTTCATCCCTCTTCTTATTTCTTTATAATCTTCTGTAGGCTTGAAGTCAGATGTGTAAGCTTGTTAGTGTTTCTAACCTGAAAGTGATTAGGTCATGAATGGTAACATAAATTACTATATAATTTACCTTCAGATATGCAGATTGTTACTGCAGTAAGATGTCATGTAGGACCCATAAGATTTTTTTTTTCCAGAAAGATCAAATACTTCAAATACGTTATTGTATTTAAACATGTATCATATATTTTTTTGTTCTGTTTATCTTGTTGGTGCTATGACATGATTTTTGTAGATTTATTCAAGTTACATGAAATGTATGTAAACAAGCAAAGTTTGTTTATTGGAATTGTTAATTCTAAAAATAAGTGAACAGCAGGTACTTTGTAAGTCACAGTTAAATCCACAAATATTTATTTTCTGCTATATGCAATGTGCTGGGTGGGATACAAATATATATAAAGCATGGTTCCTTCCTTCAGAAGGAAATAGAATACAAGCATTTGAAAAGTAAATGATTTCTAATTGAATGGACACACAAGAAACTGTTGATAACCTTTAGCTCTGGCAAATAGAACTAAGGTCTGGACATGGGAGAATATAACTTTTTGTACTCTGAAATTTTTTGTAGTGAGCTTGTTTTATTTTCACAATATAAATAAATGCTTAAAAAAGAAATGCCAATAACTTTAAGTAACAGTTCAATACTTTAATAGAAGCAGTTTCCCAGTGATGAACTGATGCACGATACTTGTTTCAAGTGGGAGAGAAATGTGTCTGGGTATTTAACTTGGAGATAGAATTTGAACAGCAGGATGGATTTTACTTGAGGTTTGGAAGTTGAGTGGTATAACTTTGTGATTTGTACATCTTTAATGTTGCTTTCATTCACCTCTTGCAATTTGGAAATTTAAATGATACCTTTACAAGAATGATTGGGGCAGGGAAATGAAATCTGTGAGATAAGTAGGAGTACGATTTGGTGTGTGTTAGAGTCAGTGACTGTCTCCTGTCATCCTTCCTTTACTGCATCCCTTTCTTGCTCTCCTTACTTCCAGCTCCTTAGGAAATTTGCCCGAGGAATGTGTCCAGGTGATCCTAAATGGCTTGACTCTACATACCTGTCATCTGCTTTTCCATGATTATTAGCCATGAATAAACCTGGCAACTTATGAACAGCAGGACAGACTTGAATGTGCCATGTGTGAGATTATTTGCTTCTCTTAATCTTAAAAAAGTGGCACCATGGGGCGCCTGGGTGGCTCAGTTGGTTAAGCAACTGCCTTCGGCTCAGGTCATGATCCTGGAGTCCCAGGATTGAGTCCCGCATCAGGCTCCCTGCTCAGCAGGGAGTCTGCTTCTCCCTCTGACCCTCCGCCCCTCATGTGTTCTCTCTCTCTCTCTCTCTCTCCCCGCCTCATTCTCTCTCTCTCAAATAAATAAACAAATAAAATCTTAAAAAAAAAAATGGCACCAGAAAATGCTTCCTATTTTTTTTTTTTTTTTTTTTACAGGGGTGGGCGTTGGTGAGAGGGGTAGTAATTTAAGTTGTTCTGTACTATCTGACACAACTTAGAAAATTTGTCTTGTGTGGAATTAGGCACTTTAGTCTATTAGAGTTTCCATAAAAATTCTGGGTGGGGCTTTTGCCCTGCTATGAAAGCTTGTTCATAGGACTCACGGGAAAGAGCAAGTAGGAGGAATCCCCCTGAGGGTTAGGTAAGTCATCCCAGTTAGGAAGTCCAAGTAGAGCCTGGGTTCTAAGTCTGGTAAAAACTATTATTTTACTTACTTTACTCAACATCTAATGGATACTTTAATTTTCAGATAATTATGTTCTTTATCAGTGATTGTCAAATCAGAGAGAGGTATGACAGGATCGTGTGGCAGGGCCTTTTCTAAATAAATAACTACCTTGATCCCCAAGATTCTGATGAGTGTCGGGAAGGGAAAAAGTTTGAGGCAGATGTTCATGAGAAACAATGTGAGGAATTTCATAATTGAGATTTCTTAATTTGTTATCTACTGCTGTATAACAAATCACCCCCCCTCCCCCAAACTTAGCAGTTTAAAACAACAGTGACCATTTATTATCTCATACAGGTTTGTGGGCCAGAAATTCAGAAGCCAGTGAGCAGGGTCGTTCTGGCTCAAGAGTGTCAATATAACGTTGTAGTCAAGATGTCGGCCAGGCTGTAGTCATATGAAGGCTTGTTTGGGGCAGGAAGATGGCTCACTCAAAAGACTGTTGTTAGGAGGCTTTATGTCCTCGCTGGCTATTGGCAGGAGGTCTTAGTCCTGAGCCATGTGGACCTCTCTGTAAGCTGTTCGTGTGTTCTCAGGATGTAGCTGCTAGTTTACCCTACAGTAAGTAATCTGAAAGAGGGAGCCACGAGTGCCTTTTTTATGACCTATTCTTGGAAATCATATACAGTCACTTCTGCCAGTTTTTTCCTTAAAAGAAAGTCACTAGTCAGCCCACCCTTAAGGGGAGGGGAATTAGCATCATGTTTTAATGGGAGGAACACTAAAGAGTTTGTGGACATATTTAAAAACTAACACAGAGGATATAAAAGAAAATTGATTTTTTTTTCAAATAATTGGCGTTTTAAAAATATTTTGAGGGGGTGCTGGGTGGCTCAGTTGGTTAAGTGTCCAACTTTTGGTTTCAGCTCAGGTCATGATCCTCAGGGTCATGGGATCAAGCCCCACATTGGGTTCCATGCTCAGCAGGGAGTTTGCTTGGGGGTTCTCTCCCTCTGCCCCTCACCTTCATCCCACTCGTATGCGTGCTCTATGTCTCTCTCGCAGATGAATAAATAAATCTTAAAAAAATATTTTGAGTCAATCCATCACAAGGTGTTATGGATATGTATAGGTTAAAGACCTTGGCTTCTGGAATTTTATAGCCCTGGTTGAGAAAGTTAGGCATGTATGTAAACAGCAAGAAACCAAGATAAAATACGATATATTTCCAGAGTAATTGGGCAAATTAACTTTGCCTCAGTATTGTTCTAATTTATTAACCTTAATTGAGAATGTTAAAAATCTTGCCTCTTCATTAAAAAAAAAAACACAAAAAATTGCCATTTTTGAGTATGTATTATCTGATCTCCTTGGAGTAAACTCAGAAATTCTGTAATTTCCTACTTATTTATCTATTATACTAAATATATAAAGTATAGAAGAGAAATAGCTGCATTTTAAATATATCTTATGAAATTTTTGAGTCTTAAGAGAAGTAGCTGTTGTTCCTTTAATGATCCTAGTTAGGTAATTGGTAATATAAAAGAAATACAGATACCAAATGAGGGTTCCAAATACAGAGTTAATTATCCAGACTGTCAGTTTATAGATTTTTATATATAAACTACAGTTCTTTTTGTAGCTTTGTATTTAATTAAGCATTTCCTCCTAGTAAAATGGTTTCTGTTTAAACAGAGGCAATATAGTGCTGCAGAAAGATTGTGGGTTTGGGATTTGACAAATTTGGGCTCGAATCTTTGCTTTGTTATGTATTACCTATGTGACCTTGGATCAGCTATTCAATCTCTGCATCTGTTTTCCTCATATATAAGAATAGTATCTATCTCTGAGGTTTATTGTGAAGATTAAATGGAAATCATGTGAAAGCTTGCCCAGTGTTTCTTAGATACTCAGTAAATCTTAGTTACCTTAATTTTACTCCTGTCCCTTAACGAATGAAACGATAAGGTAGTTAGGAAAGGTTTCCTTGAGGAGATATATTTAAACTAAGACCTAAAGATTCAGCCCTTCCCAGGCAGTGGAAATAACGTGCAAAGTTATAGTTGAAGACAAGCTTGACAGTTTTAATAACTAATCAAAACTTTGTGCCTGCACATAGTGGGAATGAGATTGCAGAGGTGGATTGGAGCCAGATCTTAAGGCCCTTTGAGGTTGTGGTAAGCATGTTTTTGTATTTAATTGTGAGTTTAGTGGAAACCATTGGAGAGTCTAAATCTACTAGGGCCCTAACACTGGTTTTCCAAATTTTGAGACAGCAGGCTGCAGTTAATCCCAGAGAAGGGGATTAATTTTTTTATTATTCAGAACCTGAGAATCTAATGTTTATTACTTGGTTTCAAGATATTTTTTTCTTCTTTCAAAATCCAGTGAATAAACTTTTGTAGAGGAGATCCGTGTGGCTCTATGATCCTTTAAAATAACTTCAAAGAACTTTAAAATAACTACAGAGATGGAGATAGAACCTCCCCTCCTCTCCATTCTGTTTCTGCTTTGAGAATTAAAGTTCTTTTCTCCCTCTGTCCTTTCTTCCAATTATTGCATTTTTAAGGAAGTTAGGAACTGAACGTTTGAAGTGAGTTCTGATGTCTCCCTCTGTTGTTTTTCTGAGAAGTTTTTGCTGTTGGCTAAGCAGATTTTCTGGAATACTTTTAAGGCACCTATACTCCAATCCCCTTTTTTCTCTTCATGCTAACAGCATCCTGTTGCTGTGCATCTGTCATCTTGGATAAAAGTAGGGAATCATATTGGGGGTTAATTTATTGACCTCTGTTAACTTTTAAATGACTTTAAAAGTATGGGCATTTTATTATCCATGATAATAAATCTTGTACTGACAAGGAAGAGCTTTTCAAAGAGAGTCAACCCTAGATGCTGACTGACACTTTGAAATAAAGCAGAGTTAAGGATTTTGTGAAATGATTTCTGGCCAAAAGATCATGACTGTGACTTGGATGATTTGATTAAACCAATAGCAAATACTTTTTAAACTAATATAAAAATATATAGTATGTCTCGAGTAAGTACCATTTTTATTCACCATTTCTGCTCCTGTGGATTGCCAAAGACACTGTGGAAACAGATGCTTTCACTTGTCTCCCACTCTGCACTTTCCAGAAGCATTTAGGAGAGAAGCCCGGGTATGTTTTCCTACTTACTGTTAGCTATGGAGAAAGAGGATGAAGATGACTGTTCTTTAATGAATTCTTAGTGTTTTAGATCGTGTATATTAGGTACGTCATTATCTCATTATCTCCCTTATAGACATTTTTATAACACAGGTAATATTCTCCAGAAACTGAGGTTTAAAGGGATTAAGTAACTTGACCACTGTCACTCATCTCTTAAATGGTACCATCAAGAATTGAACCTAGGTCTAATTCTGAAGCTATATCTCTTCTTCCTTATTTTCCCTTCCTTCCCTTCTTCTTTTTCCTTCCCCCTCCTCTCCTCCTCTGTCCTTATTCTTTATTTTTTAAAAAGATTTATTTATTTTAGTGAGAGAAAGAGAAAGCATGGGCATGAGTGGGGGTAGGGGCAGAGGGAGAGGGAGGATGTCAAGCAGACTCTCCACCAAGCGCAGAGCCGAAGGATGGGTTTGCATCCCAGGACGCTGGCATCTTGACCTGAGCCACAGTCAAGTCAGTCACGTAACCAGCTGAGCCACCCAGGTGCCCTTGTCCTTTTCTTCTCTTCCCCCTTCCCTTCTCTTCTGTTTCTTTTCCTTCTGTTCCCTTTCTTAAAAGGTATTATTAGAGAAGCAGTCTAGGTACATTGTTGAAAATTATAAAATACGTAAATTATATTTTATTGAAATTTTTAGTCAAGCAAAAGTTAATTCCCACCATTTAGAGCTTGCCATTGTATGAACACTTAATGTTTTTTTTTAATCTTTATAACTTTTTTTTTAAAGATTTTATTTATTCGAGAGAGAATGAGAGACAGAGAGCACGAGAGGGAAGAGGGTCAGAGGGAGAAGCAGACTCCCCGCTGAGCAGGGAGCCCGATGTGGGACTCGATCCCGGGACTCCAGGATCATGACCTGAGCTGAAGGCAGTTGCCTAACCAACTGAGCGACCCAGGTGCCCTGAACACTTAATGTTAACTTGATTTTTTCCCCAGCTTGACTCCCTCTACAGTTCAGTAAATTTTCATCTTATCTTATGAGGCAGTTAGCCCCAAAGTTTTCTTTGCAGCTGATTTGTCCAAACCAATATCAGATTAGTATCAATGCATTTTATTCACTCATTATGTCCTTTAAGTAAGTTCCCAAATGAAGGGGTGCCTGGGTGGCTCAGTCAGTTAGGTGACCAACTCTTGATTTCTGCTGAGGTCATGATCTCAGGGTCGTGAGATCAAGCCCCGTGTCTGACTTCATGCTCCGAGGGGAGTCTGCTTGGGATTCTTTCTCTCCCTCTGACCTCCCCCTGCCCTCACGGCCTCATGTGCTCTCTCTCTCAAAAATAAATAAGTAAATTAAAAAAAAAAAAAAAGTTCCCAAATGAAGTCCTGGAAAATAAAGTCATTGACAAGATTCAATTGAGAGAAAATTTACTTAATGGCTCTTATAGCTGGTTAGTCTAAATTTCCTGTCACCCTTCTATTTTTCACAAATTTTCCACATACATGACAGAGTTAAAATTAAGTTTAAATATTTTTAGATATGTCAGTTAAGTATTCTGATTATTGTAGGAATAGAAAAATGGTGATTGATGTCTTCATTTGACTTCACAGGGAGAAATCTGTTTGGAATCTAAAGATCTTTTAGCCACCTTTATAAAAAGGGGAGAATAATAATTGATAATCATTCTAAAGTCATGAGTTAATTCCCCTTAAGTTCCCTGATATTGTCAGATGAGAGGTATCATATACTCTTGGACATTTCTATCAGAATGGTGGTTCTTTTATGCCTCGTGGGTATTTCTCAAATGTAGAAGATTTTTACAAAATACTTTTTTAGAATAGCATCATGAATTAGAACTGATTTTATTATGCATGTTCTCTTTGTAATGCATCATAGACATCATTTTGTTGGTCTTTTTTTAGAGTGGATAGTGATTGTAAGATTATGCCTAAGAGCCATAAAACCTTGAGCAAGTAGCATAACCTTTTTATTTCTCAGCTCCTTCATCTTTAAAATGGGGTGGAAATGATCTCTTTCCTTTCTGAACTGTAGGCATTTTTCCCCACATTCTAGGTGCTCTGAAATTAGGGTGTATTTTTATGATTGTTGTGTCTGTCAGCTAGATTATAATGGAAATGAAGTTATAAGAAAATCTTTTCTTGATACTTCTGGTATCATAGCATTTAGCTACCCTCATAGGTTTGATGATAGGAGTTACCTCAAAAGAGAGTTCTTTCATGGATCAAATTAGTTAATATGTATAAAGTACTTAGAACCTGACACCTAGTAAATGCTGTATAAGTGTTAGCTGCTTTTAATATCTATTAGAAATATAACAACAGTGATTGGCTGATTTATTTATAACTTTAAGATTAATTTTGTCTGTGGAACACAAGCATTTTCCATTGGACATTTTGGAAAAAAGAAAACAAAATTCCTTAGTGTTGTAGATAAATAACAGATACAAAGGAGAGAAGATTATTGGGTAGAAAAGGTAAATGAAAGTGATAGAAGTAATAATAAGCCAAAGATTTTATGATTCATACTTCATACAAGAAATGTAAGTTTCTGTTATTTGTTTTCTGCTATTGATGTTAGGGAGTAGATTTTAAGAAGATATCTAATGGAGTCTGACTTTTTGGGAGTTTGTCAGTCTTTAGTGGTAACACATTTTCTATTTAAATTTCTTTTGTTTTCTGATGGGAATAAGAGAACCTTTTTCCTTAGAGGACCATGTTTGTGAAAAATTTAATATTAAAATTTTGTTCAAATTGTGATTTTTAGATGATCCAGACTAAGTCTAATTATTATTAGTCATTATCCGATTATCTTCGTAAACTTTTTTACTGGCCTCTTTCCTGATACATGTACTGCTTCTGACGTAAAAATAGAAATCCAGAGTGATAATAAGAGCTTTTGAATTTTTAAAAGTAACTTTACTATTGTTCCATTCTTCATTCTAATTATCAATTTGGCACAGAGCTATGAACAAAATTTTCTTTAGTTTTACCAAGTAGAAAAGTTGCCTGTGATGGGAAAAAATGTGGAGAAGTTGTTTTTTTTTGGTATGGTACTGTACCAGTCACTAAATCATATGAGCTATAAGTCATATTGTAATTGTCATATAAAGTTATCAACTTTCATAAGTTTTTAAAATTTTCTTTAAATTTTAAATTTTTATTTTTTTAAGTTTTTTTTATTTTTATTTATTTTTTTTAATAATCACTACACCCACTGTGGGGCTGAAACTCACAACCCTGAGATCAAGAGTTGCATGCTCTTCTGGTTGAACCAGCCAGGTGCCCCAGGTGTTTTTGTTTTTTTTAAAGATTTTATTTTATTTATTTGAGAGAGAGACAGAGTGAGCACAAGAGGGGGTATGGTCAGAGGGAGAAGCAGACTCCCCGCCAAGCAGGGAGCCCGATGCAGTACTCAGTCCCAGGACTCTGGGATCATGACCCGAGCCAAAAGCAGTCGCCCAACCAACTGAGCAACCCAGGCGTCCCCAGTTTTTTTTTTTTTTTTATGTGGATTTTTTTCAGGGTGGTTTTCTTTGTGGTAAATTAAAGTAGTGGTAAAATAGTCTAGATGCTTTACTACCTTTTATGGGAATGAAATATATAGATTTTGGTGTTTATTTATGTATTTATTTATTTATTAAAGATTTTATTTATTTATTTGACCGAGAGAGACACAGGGAGAGAGAGAACACAAGCATGGGGAGCAGGAGAGGGAGAAGCAGGCTTCCCACTGAGCAGGGAGCCCGATGCGGAGCTTGATCCCAGGACCCTGGGATCATGACCTGAGCCGAAGGCAGACGCTTAACGACTGAGCCACCCAGGCGCCCCGATTTTGGTGTTTATGATCAAAAAGTAGAAGAATACCTTTTACTGAGCTTCTCTGGGTCAAAGCCTGAGCACTTTATATGTGCACTTATATTTACTTCACCGTACATAACATCTTTAAAAATATACCCTATGTAAAGTTGGTATTTTTACCTCCATTGTACAATACTGAAAGAAGATAAAGAGCTTGTCACCTTATTAGTAAATTCCAGGATTTGAACCCAGTTCTGCATTATCCTAAAACTTCTGAAAGCTGATTAAAGTTTAAAACTTAAATAGCTGGAAAAAAAAAACTTAAATAGCTGGAGCCTTTCTTCAGACTAGATCAGAACTGCTTAGCCTTTTCTTCATTAACTTCCCCTCTTCCTGCCACACCTACCCGCTAGCCCCTGCCCTTTTTTTAGAGCAGTTTTAGGTTTATAGAAAAATTGTGCAGAAAGTATAGAGGGTTCTCATTTACCCTCCACCCCCGAAAACATGTGCAATTTCTCCTATCATTAGTGTGGTACATTTGTTACAATTGATGAGCCAATATTGATACGTTATTTTTAACTGAAGTTTAAGTTAGGTTTCACTGGTGTTTTATAGTTTTATGGGTTTTGATGATGCATAATATCTTGTGTGCACCATTATACTATTATACAAAATAGCTTCACCACCCTAAAAATGCCCAGTGTTCAACCTCTTTATCCCTCCTCCTATCTCCTCTCCCCCGATTGATGACAGTTATTAATCTTTTTACTGTCTCTATAGTTTTGTCTTTTTTCAGAATATTATGTGATTGGAATCATACACTATGTAGCTTTTTCAGACTGGCTTCTTTCACTTAGCAATATGCATTTAGGGTTCCTCCGTGACATTTAGTGGCTTGATAGCTCGTTTCTTTTTATTGCTGAATAACGCTCTGCTGTCTGGTTGTAGCACAGTTTGTTCATACATTTACCTATCGAAGGACATCTTTTTTTTTTTAAGATTTAATTTATTTATTTGACAAAGAGAGACACAGCAAGAGAGGGAACACAAGCAGGGGGAGTGGGAGAGGGAGAAGCAGGCTTCCTGCGGAGCAGGGAGCCCGATGCGGGGCTCAATCCCGGGACCCTGTGATCATGACCTGAGCTGAAGGTAGACGCTTAACGACTGAGCCACCCAGGCACCCCGAAGGACATCTTATTTGCATTTAATTTTTGGCAGTTATGAATTTCTGAGCTTCTCATATGTTGGACTGGAAAAGAAAAATCTCAGGAAGCCTTTCAGATCCCATTGTGAAATTTTGTGTCATAGATATAATGTGCATTTGTTCATGTGCTGTGACCCTATGGAGGGCCAGCAACTATTTTAATAGCTAAAATTTTTTTGTTTTCTAAGAAACATCCTTCAGGTGACCTTATGGGACCACTGTGACTGCAGGAGTTTAGTCATTGTGTCAGTACAGATAGCAGCAAAGAGGAAGGGGGAAGGGCCAAAAGACCCATCTTTGAGTTGAGTCAGTTACAAAAAAGCTACCTTGTCAGAAAGTCCCACACACCATTTCCACTTGGTCTCATTAGCCAGAACTTAGATACATGGCCACATCTCGCTATAATGGAAACTGGGAAACTAAACTAGGTGCATGATGCCCCAAATAAAATTGGGGTTCCATCATTTGAAAAAAAATTTTGAGTACAGTTGACACAATGTTACCTTGGTTTCAGGTGTACAACATAGTGATTCGACAAGCTTATGGGATCCCCATTATTAAGGAAGGAAGAGAGAGTGCATGTTGGGTAGGAAAGTTGCATTCTCTATTGAAGTGAGGAAAAGAATAGTTTTTGTTTCTGCTGAGATACAGTAGGTAACTCTGAAAATTTAGTTGATTATTTCCAATATGCAGTTAATTTTAGTCATCTCTTAGCAAGACCTTTCTGATGAATTCCTTATTGGAAAGAATGTGGACAGTTGCCATGGACTTGTACTGAGAGGGCTTTCAAAAGATACTTCTGGGAAATAAGACAGATTATACTTTGATTTTTTGCTATAGAGAAGACTAATTTTGCTCCTCATACTTAAGACCTGGAGTCCTCACGGGGTTCTGAAATATCCTTTGCAAATTGAGGTAGGTGTAGACCTGCCAGCTTTATTCAGCTTTTTAATGCTTACCAATTCTAGTCAGATTGCATTCTTTGTTTTTTGATGTTCAAAAAGAAAATGAGAGAAAACTTGGGATATATACATTATTTCATGAGACACTAAAAAAATATTAGTTGGGCCCGTTTTTGCCTATAATCATGTTGTTTTCAAAGCTGTTGCAAGTTTTATAGCTGAGATACTTGGGAAATGTTTCTGTCTCATTCTATTATTCTTAGATGATTGAGCTGGAAATGTTTATGCAGTTTTTATAACGGTGACTTATTGGCTGAGTATGTGTGCCTGCTGCTGTCTCTGGCATTTGAATAATGAATTAACTTGTAGGTGGCCATGGGAAGGGAATGTTATGAATGGTTTTTGCCTACGCTTTTTTGGTAGCAAATTATATTTGCTACAAGGTTGCTGTGCCATACCTTTATTTCTTCAACTATTACAAAGCTGTTAATTTTCACAGTGATGGATGGCAGTAACCTTTCCCACACCAACCTAGTCTCAGCATGGTGTCTGTCAGGCTAATCTGTGGGTGGAGATGTCTATATAAAGGCTGGCATGAATGCCAGGGTTATTTAATAGCATAAAATGCTTCCTTCCAGCAGTAGCCTTTGGCTATTTCCACTGTTTAAAGATTGGCCCATTGATTTCATACAACTTGGATTATTTATAAAGTTGCAAATTACAGCTGTAATTAAATCTTCCTTTCAATTGGCTATGCAAAAGAGGGTATTTATGTTAATAACCCAAATTATTTTACTTTGAACTTTATATTAGGATTGGGTATTTTAATTGTCTTCATCTTTACCTTCCATTCGACTCTCCTTACATTAGTTTATATGAGCAGTGAAATGGGCAAGTACATATGACAAACCATAAAAATATATATGAACACACAGATTCTTTTTGGCAAATAAATGAGATTATACAAGGCAAGATGTTCTTTCCCTGGTGGTCTTTGTGCAGTAATAGAAAGAACTAGGTTGTATGTATATGTACATCCAGAGAGCTCACCTTATTGAGTGACTTTATTCCTGAAGTGATGTGGATTTCATTGTTCAGCCTTACCACAAAATGATGAGTTTTTTGTTTATCATAAGCATCTACACTGAAGTCACTGAAGTGTTCAGTTTTATTTTTAATTCATTTTTTAAAAACATCTATTTCATTGTTTACTGTTAACTAGCTTAGAGTTTAGAAATTTGGGGAGTTGTTCATGGCCACCTAACATGGCTGTTAACTCTACACTTACATGAATATCAATGTGTAAATACGTGGGTTTATTTAGGTAATTTTGGAGATTGCCTTTGTAATTTTGCAAATTGCATTTTCTTTTACTGTAATTTTCCACTTACTTTCTCTTTCTCTGATCTGGGGAAAAAAACAACCCTCAACTAATGTGATAGGTTCTTGCTCTCTTTCTCTCTAACCCCCCTCCTTTTTTTTTTTTTTAATCCTTCCCTTCTTTTATTTATTTATTTTATTTGTTTATTTATTTTTAAGATTTTATTTATTTATTTGACAGAGACACAGCGAGAGAGGGAACACAAGCAGGGTGAGTGGGAGAGAGAGAAGCAGGCCTCCCGCGGAGCAGGGAGCCCGATGCGGGGCTCAATCCCAGGACCCTGGGATCATGACCTGAGCCGAAGGCAGACGCATAAGCGACTGAGCCACCCAGGCGCCCCACTGCTCTTTATCTCTTAATTTTCTGTTCTTTGCTCATAGTATTTGTGGCCTTTGCTTTTTCCCATACTTTAGTCATTAATTTACCTTTTTGCCAAACTTTTTGTGTATGCACTAGGAGAGAGATTCCATGTTCTCTCTGTGAGCCACATTGGAACAGCATAGTCACTTTATTTATTTTTAAAGACTTTATTTATTTGAGAGAGAGAGAATACAAGTAGGGGGAGCAGCAGAGGGAGGAGAAGCAGACTCCCCACTGAACAGGGAGCCAGATATGGGGCTCAATCCCAGGACCCTGAGATCATGACCTGAGCCCAAATCAGACAGTTAACCCACTGAGCCACCCAGGCGTCCCAACATAGTCACTTTAAAAAGGATGCTTTTCAGGGCGCCTGTGTGGCTCAGTCGTTAAGCGTCTGCCTTCGGCTCAGGTCATGATCCCAGGGTCCTGGGATCGAGCCCTGCATCAGGCTCCCTGCTCGGCGGGGAGCCTGCTTCTCCCTCTCCCACTCGCCCTGCCTGTGTTCCCTCTCTCGCTGTGTCTCTCCCTGTCAAATAAATAAATAAAATCTTTTTTTTTTTTTTAAAGATGCTTTTCTTTCTTTGGAATCAAAACTGTCCTGTATTATAGTTAAATGTTTTTTCCATTATCTTTCCGTCCACCAACTTCCTAAATGGAAGGCAGATTTGATCAAATAATGCAGTCTGAATGATTTTCTGTTGCACTTAGGATAGATTACATTTAACATGCAAATAAGATGACTCTGATACTTAATTATCTCTTGTGTGACCATTGGTTATCCTCCCTCATTAGCTAATGGAAACAATTTGACTAGGCATGGCTCTTATGGACTGCATTTGGAAACTACCACAACCCCAAATGGGTAAGCATTGTAAATTCATCTTTGTGTTGGTTTCTGCTTTTTTTATATTTCAAAGAAGGAAATTCAGGTCCGGAAAAGATAAATACTTTGACCAAAGCTCGTATAAGAAAAGCCAGTGCAGTAATCCCTGTCTCCAGTGCTCTTGCTATAGCAGTGTGGTGAGCACTGTTTTGAATCAGCTCAACATTTATAAAGACCTGTAGCTTTCTGATTTTTTTTTAAACATGGGTTTTGTATCCAGCTTTCAAAATATGTGAAGTTTATGTGTAAAGCTGTAAAGCTGTAAAGCTGTGCCTAGATTGTGATGGTGCTTTTTTTTTTTTAAGAGAGGGAGAGGGAGAAAGAGCCCAGTGTGGGGCTTGATCTCAAGACCCTGAGATCATGACCTGAGCTGAAATCCAGAGTCAGAGGCTTAACCCACTGAGCTACCCATGCACCCCATTGTGATGATGCTTTTTGAGGTTGTATTTTAGTGTTTTTTCTTTGCCTGCTTTTTATATATTTATTTATTTAAAAAGATTTTATTTATTTGACACAGAGAGAGACAGCTAGAGAGGGAACACAAGCAGAGGGAGTGGAGAGGGAGAAACAGGCCTCCTGCCGAGCGGGGTGCCTGATGTGGGGCTCAATCTCAGGACCCTGGGATCATGACCTGAGCCGAAGGCAGACGTTTAACGACTGAGCCACCCAGGCGCCCCTCTTCACCTGCTTTTTAGAGTTGTGAGGGCTGAATAAAAGGGCATTTGTGTATAAAACTGTTTTATAGGTAAAGTGGTGTCCCCATTTCCTGGCACAGAGCTGACTATGACCCTTGGAGTTTCCTGAATGTTAGCAGTATCTTTTGTTATTTATGAGGAGCCCCTTTTAATCTCACCAGAGGTCTTACAGAAGTGATTTAGGATGGGGCCCCTGATTGGGCTTACGAGGGGGCTGGTCACCAGAAAGACCATGTGATTAGAACTTGGGAAGTTTTAGCTTCACCCACTTTAGGAGTTCTTGAACAGTGAAATTGGGTGAACTTCCAAATTGGTAAACACGTGGAGGTGCTAGGAGGGTGGTGTACCTGGAAAGGGCATAGAAGCCCCTCCCCCACCCTCCCCTTTAAAATGTTCAATGAAGAAACAGTTGATTTTTCTTTACAGTTTACCATAGTCTGGTTTTGCTTGTTGTGTCTCTCTTGTGTTATTAACATGTCATCTTATCTTGCTCCTGCTCTTCCTTTATGTTTGTAGGTAGAACCACCATAGGCTTAATTTTATTTAGATATTTTTTGCAACTTTTTTTTTAATAACTGTTGAGCATAATGTACATACTATAGAGTACACTGATTTTAATAGAACAATTCAATGAATGTATATTTACAGTTATGCAACTAGTACAACAATCTGATTTAGAACATTTCCATCACCCTAAACAGAAACCTTGTACCCATTTATAATCACTCCTTATTTCTGCCAGATTTTACAGAGAGAGAGAGAATTAGGGAGAGCAGAAACACAAGCAGGGAGAGTAGGAGAGGGAGAAGCAGACTCCCCGCTGAGCAGGAGCCCAATGCGGGTCTTGATCCCAGGACCCTGGGATCATGACCTGAGCCTAAGGCAGACGCTTAACGACTGAGCCACCCAGGCGCCCCACCACTGATCTACTTCTGTCTCTCTAGATTGCCTTTTTTTTTTTTTTAACATTTCATATAAATAGAATTATAAAATGTGTTCATTTGTATCTTTCACTGAGCATGTTTTTGAGGTTTGTCCATTTGTAGCATGTATCAGTAATTCTTTATTTATTGCTGAATAGTGTTCCCTTATATAGATATACGACATTTTGTTTGACCATTCTGCCAAGGATTGATATACTTTTTTGACTGTTCAGAATAATTCTGCTTAGTGGCGCCTGGGTGGCTGAGATGGTTAAGTGTCTGCCTTTGGCTCAGGTCATGATCCCAGGGTCCTGGGATCGAGCCCCACATTGGGCTCCTGGCTCAGCGGGGAGCCTGCTTCTCCCTCACCCTCTGCCTCTCCCCCTGCTCCTGCTCTTTCTCTCTCTGTATCTCTGTGTCTCCAATGAATAAATAAAAATCTTAAAAAAAAAAAGAATAATTCTGCTTAGCAGAGTCAGTGTTGGTTCCTGGTTTGCATAATCCTATTTCCCTCCAGTGTGCCTTCAAGTTAATTCAATTTTCAGTAAAGTTAGGGATAACATATCAATGAGTGAGTATATTCCTCCCCTCCACCCCCAAATTGGTGAGTTACGATAAAAGGAAGGAGATGGGTATAGTTACAAGCTTTTGAGTCCATCTCAGTTTGGCTTAGGGATGAATTTGGGTACAGTTCTCTTTTATAATTAGGAAATGGTCAATAAACTGAAAATAATTTAAAAATCTGAAAAAAAAAACAAGAATAATGCTGCTTAATATAACTCAATAGCAAAAAACAAAAAACAAACTGATTTAAAAAATGGGCAGAGGAACCAAATAGACATTTTCCAAAGAAGACACCCGAATGGCCAATACGTACTTGAAAAGGTGCTTAACATTACTAATCATCAGGGAAATGCAAATCAAAACTACAATGAGATATCATGTCACACTTGTTAAATGGCTGTTATCAAAAAGACAAGAGATAAAGGGCACTGGCAAGGATGTGGAGAAAAGAGAATCCTTGTGCACTGTTGGTGGGCATGTAAATTGGTGCAGCCAATATGGAAAACAGTATGGAGGAGGTTCCTCAAAACATAAAAAGTGGAACTACCACATGATCCAGCAATCCCACTTCTGGGTATATATCCAAAAGAAATGAAATCATTATCTTGAAAAAATATCTATATCCCGATGTTCATTGCAGCATTATTTACAGTAACCAAGGCATGGAAACAACCTAATGTGATATGTGTGTATATATAGTATACATACTGTGGAATTATTATTCAGCAATAAAAAAGGAAATCCTGATATTTGTGACAACATGAATGAATGGACCTTGAGGGCATTATGCTAAGTGAAATAAAATCAGCAGAGAAAGACACATATTGTATGATCTCACTTTTATATGGAATAAAAAATAAATTGAAGATAAGAGAACAGACGGGTGGTTGCCAGAGGCAGGGTAGGAGGTGGATTGGGGTGGGAGTGGGGGAAAGTGGTCCTAAGGTAAAACTTTTACTTGTAATATAAATAAGTTCTGGGATATCATGTGCAGCATGGTGACTATAGGTAACAATTTTGTATATTTGGAAGTTGCTAAGAGAGTAAATCTTAAAAAATTCTCATTACAAGAAAAGAATATTGTAAGTATATGAGGTTACTGATGTTAACTTATGGTAATCATTTAGCAATATATACATATATCAAATCGTTATATTGTACACCTGTGCCAGTTTTATTTCAGTAAGACTGGGGAAAAAAAACCCAAAAGAATAATGCTGCTGTGATCTTTTGTATATAAGTTTTTGTGCAGACATATGTTTTCAGTTCTTTTTTTTTTTTTTGAGATTTTATTTATTCGAGAGAGAGAGAAAGAGAGATAGCACAAGAGGGAAGAGGGTCAGAGGGAGAAGCAGACTCCCTGCTGAGCAGGGAGCCCGATGTGGGACTCGATCCCGGGACTCCAGGATCATGACCCCCGAAGGCAGTCGCTTAACCAACTGAGCCACCCAGGCGCCCTGTTTTCAGTTCTTTTGTATAGCTACCTAGGAGTGGAATTGCTGGTAATGTTACTACTCTATAATTAACTTTTTAAAAGTCTGCCAAACTTTTTTTTCCAGAATGGCTGTACCATTTTACATTCTCATCAGTAACGTAAGAAGGTTCCAACTTCTCCATGTCCTCAGCAATACTTGTTAATGTGTGACTTTTTGATTATAGCTATTCTACTGGCATTAAAACAATATATATATATATTTTTAAAGATTTTATTTATTTGACAGAGAGAGACACAGTGAGAGAGGGAACACAAGCAGAGGGAGTGTGAGAGTGAGAAGAGGCTTCCTGCGGAGAGGGGAGCCCAATGCGGGGCTTGATCCCAGGACCCTGGGATCATGACCTGAGCCGAAGGCAGACGCTTAAACGACTGAGCCACCCAGGCGCCCCAACACAATATTGTTTTAATTTGCATTTCCCTAATGACTAATGATATTGAGCATCTTTACATGTGCTCAGTGACCATTTGTATATCTTCTTTGGAGAAATGTTGTAAGACCACTTCTTAAGTTATTGTATGGTTTGTATGGTTCTAACAGGAGGAACATAGTGTATGATGGGCTCTCTGTTGGGGATGTTATCAGCTATTTCTAGATCCATCATCATTCATTCATTTTGATTCTGTCATATCTTCATTTATTATCTGGAATACTTTGCTTGTCCTTACGGCACACCAGTCCTTTTAGTTGTCAAATCCTCATTCTGTACATGTACCATTAAAAACTGACCACATAGCTATTTAAATTAATAAAAATAAGATAAAAATTTAGTTCCTTAGTATACTAGCCACATTTCAGGTGCTTAATAGTCACATGTGGCTGGTAGTTACAATATTGGACAGCATAGAAAGAGAACATTTCCATCATTGTAGAAATTTTTACTCGACATTGCCATTTTATAGTATGTTTTCAGAAAGGATTCAGGGAAACAGTATTCCCTGGGTTCTTGCATATTTATGAAAGTATGTGCCAATATACTTTAAGGTCAGTTTGTGTTGACAGAATCTTTGATTATACATGTCTTATAGCTGTTGGTGTCATTTCCTTGTTTGCTTCTATTTTGAGGTTGACAGGAATACTTTGTTATCTAGTTTTGTTATAGATATTGTTCATAAATTATGACTTAGGTATCTTAGTTGTTCTGTTTTAATGGGGGAATTTAGAGAAATTCAAAAGTATGCAGCCTTCATCACCATCTTTCCGGAATCCCTTCGCATTTCTTTTAATGGTCCCTGTTACTGAGGATTTTAAAAAGTTAGAGCTAGAAGGAATTGGGAGGTCATTTACTATATAAAGTTCATTTTATTTTATTTTATTTTTTTAAAGATTTTATTTATTTATTTGACAGAGACACAGCGAGAGCAGGAACACAAGCAGGGGGAGTGGTAGAGGGAGAAGCAGGCCTCCCACGGAGCGGGGAGCCCGATGCGGGGCTCGATCCCAGGACCCCAGGACCATGACCCGAGCCGAAGGCAGACGCTCAACCGACTGAGCCACCCAGGCGCCCCCATTTTATTTTTTATTTTTAAAAATATTTATTTATTTGAGACAGAGAGGGAGTGAGCACGAGAGGGGGGCAGGGAGCAGCAGAGGGAGAGGGAGAAGCAGATTCCCTGCTGAGTAGGGAGCCCAACTCCATTCGAGGCTCAGTCCCAGGACCCTGAGCTCATGACCTGAGCTGAAGGCAGATGCTTAACCGACTGTGCCACCCAGGTGCTCCTATAAAGTTCATTTGAAGAGATGAAGAATCTAAAAGTTGGAGAAGTTGTGTGGTTATAAGCAGAGTCCCATCAGTGCCCACACCCACATGTTTAGCACCCAGGCAAAGGATAAGATATAAGGCGAGATAGGATGACTTGAAAAGACAAAATGAATACTTGGGTTTAATTGACTCATAAGGTCAAATGAAATGAGAGAAAAGGAAGCAAAGTGAGGAATTAAAACAGTTATAAAGAATCAGACATAAGATAGGAATATATATATATAGTGTGTGTGTGTAAATATAATTAGATTTTTAAAGACTTTTTAAAAGAGTGGTTTTAAGTTGACAAAAAATTGAGAGGGAGGTGCAGAGAGTTCTCGTATACCACCTGCCCCCACACATGCATAGCCTCCCCCATTATCAGTGTCCCTCAACCAGAATGGGTACATTTTTACCAAGGATGAATCTACACTGACCCTTCATAATTGCTGAAAGTGTACAGTCTACCTTAGGGTTCACTTTTGGTGGTGTACATTTTATGGGTTTGGAGAAATGTATAATGATATAAATCCTTTGTTACATCATCATACAGAGTATTTTCACTGCCCTAAAAATTCTGCAGTCTGCCTATTCATCCCTGTCCTCCACTACAACCACTGATCTTTTTACTGTCTCCATAATTTTGCCTTTTCCAGAATGTCATATAGTTGGAATTATATAGTATTGAGCCATTTCAGGTTGACTTCTTTCACTTAGTAATATGCATTTAAGGTCCTTCCATGTGTTTTCATGGATTGATGGTACATTTCTTTTTAGTGCTGAATAATATTCTGTTGTCTGAATGTACCACAATTTATCCATTCACCTGTAGAAGGACATCTTGGATCTCTCAAGTTTTGAAAATTATGAATTAAGCTGCTTAAACATTCCCTAGAAGGTTTTTGTGTAAACATAACTTTTCAGTTCTTCTGGGTAAATGCCAAGGAGTGTAGTTGCTGGCTTAATGGTCAGAGTATGTTTAGTTTTGTAAGAAAGCACCAAACTGTTTTCCAAAGTGGCTGTGCCATTTTGCATTCTCACCAGCAACATATGAGAGTTCCTGTTGCTCCACATCCTTGTCAGCATTTGGTATTGTTGGAGTTCCAGACTTTGGCTGTTCTAATAGGTGTGTAGTCCTATCTCCTTGTTGTAATTTGCATTTCCCTGATGATGTGTGGTGTGGGGCATCTTTTCACATGCTTATTTGCTATCTGTATACCTTATTTGGTGAGGTGTCTTTTACAGTCTTTGGCCCTTTTTAGAAAAAAAAAAAAAAAGATTTATTGGGGCACCTGGGTGGCTCAGTCGGTTAAGTGTCTGCCTTTGGCTCTGGTCGCGATCCTGGCTTCCTGGGATTGAGCCCCGTATCGGGCTCCCCACTCTGCGGGAAGCCTGCTTCTCCCTCTCCCTCGGCCTGCTGCTGCCTCCACTTGTGCGTGCTCTGTCTCTCTCAAATAAATAAATAAATCTTATTTATTTACAGATTTAAATAAAAATCATATTTATTTGAGAGAGAGAGAGCAAGCTGGGGGAGGAGTAAAGGGAGAGGGAGAGAATCCTCAAGCGGACTCCGCGCTGAGTGTGGAGCCTGATGCAGGACCTGATCCCACCTACGACCCTGAGATCATGATCTGAGCCGAAACCAAGAGCCACATGCTTGACCCACAGAGCCACCCAGGTTCCCTGGCCCTTTCTTTTTTTTTTCCCCTCAGGTTTTCTTACTGTTGAGTTTTAAAGAGCTATTTGTATATTTCAGATAACAGTCCTTTATCAGATATGTTTTTTGCAAATATTTTCTCTTAGTCTGTGGCTTATTTTTTCCCTTAATAATTGTCTTTCACAAAGTGGAAGTTTTTAATTTTAATGAAACCCAGCTTATGAATTATTTCTTTCATAGACTGTATCTTTGGTGTTTTGCCTAAAAAGGCATCACCATATCCAAGGTCATTTATATTTTTTCTGATGTTATCTCCTAGGAGTTTTATAGTTTTGTGATTTACATTTAGGTCTATTATCTATTTTGAGTTAATTTTTGTGAAGGATGTAAGGTCTATGTCTAGATTTATTTTTGCTTGTGGATGTCCAGTTGTTCCAGCATCTTTTGTTGAAGAGACTATCTTTTCTCCATTATTGCCTTTCCTCCTTTGTCAAAAATCAGTTGACTATATGTGTGTGTGTGTGTGTGTGTGTGTGTGTGTGTGTGTGTGTATTTCAGTTGACTATATTTATGTGGGGCTATTTCTGGGCTTTCTAATTCTATTCTATTGACTGTTCTTTTTCCAGTGACACACTACCGTGATTATTGTAGCTTACAGTGAATCTTGAAGTCAAGCAGCATCAGTCCTGCAGCTTTGTTCTTCTGCTTCAGTATTATGTTGACTCCTTCTGGTTTTTTGCCTTTCTATATAAAATTTAGAATCAGTTCATTGATATACATTAAATAACTTGCTGGATATAGTTAAAATATTTTTAAAGTTAGGTATTAAATTATTTGTCCATTAAAATGGACTGAAGAAAGCTTCTTGGCAAAGGGAGGAGTAAGTTTTCAGGGAAGCTTCTTAAGGTGTGATGATAAGATTTGGGAATTCTGTTACCACTTGTTCCCTTCTAGGTCAAGCTGTGTGTTTACTGTGCCATTTTATAATATCATTTGTAATTAATCAGGACTTTTTTTTTAAACATTTTATTTTTAAGTAATCTCTGTGCCCAGTGTGGGGCTCAAACTCACAACCCTGAGATCAAGAGTTGTACGCTTTACTGATTGAGCCAGCCAGGCACCCAAATTAATCAGTACTTTCAAGTGAAAAGAGAACTAATTCAGATTCTTAACCATTGTCAGAAGTAGATATGTAAATACTGGGAAATATAAAATTGTGTCTTATTATAGAAGATATGATTAAATATTTAGAAAACAAAAATCAATTGAAGGAAACCTATTAAAATTACTAAAAAAGTTCACTAAAGTGATGGGAAATAAGATAAAAATATAAAATACATAACCATCATGGACTTAAGAAGATTGTTAAGTCTGGGGCGCCTGAGTGGCTCAGTCGTTAAGTGTCTGCCTTTGGCTCAGGTCATGATCCCAGGGTCCTGGGATCAAGCCCCGCATTGGGCTCCCTGCTCCGCAGGGAGCCTGCTTCTCCCTCTTCCACTCCCCCTGCTTGTGTTCCCTCTTTTGTTGTCTCTCTCTCTGTCAAATAAATAAATAAAATCTTTAGTAAAAAAAAGTCTTCTAAAAGCAAAATTGATACTTCTGTCTTTTAAACCCCCCATTAATTGCCCAGAATGCCCATTATTTCCAAATTAAATTTTTTTTTAAATGCCACTGATATATGATAAAAGATAAAAAATAAGTATCTCTGGGGTGCCGGGGTGGCTCAGTTAGTTAAGCATTTGACTTCTAACTCAGGTCTTGATCTCAGGGTCCTGGGATTGAGCCCCATGTCTTCAGGCTCCCTGCTCAGCGAGGAGTCTGCTTCTCTCCCTCTCCTCCTCTCCCTGCTTGTGCTCGTGTGCACTCTCTCTCATATAAATAAATAAATTCTTAAAGAAAAAAAAGTATCTCCAGTAGAGATGTGAGGTTAGGTAAGCAGTGTGTGGCTGTTTTGCAGATGCCCTTTAGTGATAAGCATAGTGATAAAACTGAGGCACTGAGGAATCATTTACAGTTTTGAGTAAGAAAGTCTGTGGTTTTTGAGTAGGGGGATGATAGAAGTTGTTAAGATTGATCCTTCAGTACATATCAGATAAATCAGGGCAGATCCTAAAAACATGAGAATTTGGAAAATCTTGTGATAGGGCCAACGAGCTAGGGTGGCAGTTCTGTAAAGGTAAGGGAGGATATGGTTAAGAAATTGAAGAAAAATAACCCTTATATTGAAATAATTTTAGATTTACATAAGAGTTATAAAAATAGTACACTGAGTTCCCATATTTCTTTTTCCTAGCTTCCCCTAGTGTTAACATCTTACATAACTATAGATCAAAATGAAGAAATTAACATCAGTACAGTTCTATTAACTGAACTATAGACTATTCAGATTTTATCAGTTTTTCCACGAATACCTTTTTTCTGTTCCTAGATCCAATCCAGGGAAACATGTTGCATTTCATTGTCATATCTCCTTGGTCTCTCCTAATCTATGATGCTTTCTCAGGCTTTCTTTGTTTTTCCTGACCTTGATACTTTTGAAGAATACTACTTGGATGTTTTATAGAACGTCAGATAGTTTGGGTTGGGTTGATGTCTTCTCATGATTAGACTAAGCTTATGCATTTGGAGGAAGAATACCACAAATGTGTGAAGAACACTTCTCATTGTGTCATATCAAGGAGTACATGGTATCAACGTGACTTACTGCTGGTGATGTTAACTTTGATCACTTGGTAAGGTGATGATGCCAGGTTTCTCCACTGCAAAGTTGCTTTTTTCTTTTTCAGTAGTCTGTTCAGCAGAAGCAACTCACAAGTCCGGCCCACATTCAAAGGGAAGAGAATCAAGCTCTACCTCTTAGAAGGAAGTGCGTCAAAGAATTTGTGGACACAAGTTAAACCTACCACATAATTAATATTTGATATTTTGAGGCTATGCTGATTAGATAAACCTTTTAAGAGAAGTCTTATTAGTTTTAAATAATTATAAAGTATAAAAGAAAGGAAAAGGAACTTTCAAATTTTGAGCCTAGTTGACTGATTATATGAGTAAAAGAAATAGTCATTCACTTTGGTTCTGTCATTAATTCAGTTCTCTGAAAGTCCAGATCTGTAAACTGTAAACAGGGGTTTAGACAGATAATCTTGATATAGTACCAGGAAACAGGTCCTCCTCGATCCCATGTTCTTCTTTTGACCCACAGGTTATTAGGCTATTTCAGGGCATTCATGCCACCCTGATGTAAACTACACAATTCTGAGTCATGGTCATCGGGTTACCTACATTGTCTTCCAACAGATTTCTTAATTACAATTTATATATATTTCCTCCACTAAACTTACCCTTTATTTTTAAAAATTTGAGGAAGTTCTGCCCCCCGCCCCCCGCAAGACTATAGCTCATTCAGTACGTGATAAAGCAGAAGAAAAAAAAAGGATTGGAAATGCCGTGGTGATATCCTATTGTTATAATTTACATGTTACTTTTTAAAAAATCTGTTACTGTCTTCCAGGGGATTTTTTTAGTCAGTTCTCAAGCAACCTCCTACATCTTTTGTAACACAGGAGACAGATCTTGCTGGTTCGCTGTCATCTTGCCAGCCTAATTTTTTCTTTCTCTTTAGAAAAAATCCTGAATATGTTGGACTTCCTATCTCATTTCTACTTCAAGCCCCCATGAATGGCTTTCCCACTGATGACTATCTTTCAACAGACTGTGGGTGTAATCTACAGGACTTTGTTGAGAATATTGCACCCCTGTTCTATGCAAGGAGCAATTTATTTAGGTCCTGTTATAACTGTATCTAAATTGTTACAGCGATTCTTGGAACCAACATCCCTTCTCCTTTCCGGTAATTAGTAATCTGCCAGTTGAGTTCATAGCTTCCAGAAACCTGTTGTAAAGTAGTGTTTGATTGTTTTCCTCCCCCCCCCCATAAACCTTATATTTCTTGCCTTGTTGAATGATTACTAGGTATTTAATTGTAAAGAGCATTTTAAGAAGATGTGTTCAGGTAATATTTACTTCACAGCTGGGAGCTCATAATTACTACCTTGTAATAGAAACTTGCAGCCCCCAAATTTTTAGCTAGAAGTTCAAAAATGATTTTATTTGAGGCAGATTAAATGCCTGAATGGAGCCACCAAATTATTCACTATTCGCTGCTGAAAGCACATATATAAATGCAAAGAAATCAAGCTATTGATTTAGGAACAATAGTGATTTCAATTATTGTTTGTTTTGAGAATTTTCCCTCATTTACCTTTTTTTTTTCTTTTAAGATTTTATTTATTTGACAGAGAGAGACACAGCGAGAGACGGAACACAAGCAGGGGGAGTGGGAGAGGGAGAATCAGGCTTTCCCCTGAGCAGGGAGCCCGATGCAGGTCTCCATCCCAGGACCCTGGGACCATGACCTGAGCCGAAGGTAGACGCTTAATGACTGAGCCACCTAGGCACCCCTCCCTCATTTACCTTTAATTTTCATTTTATACATTATAACAATCACTCATCTCTAGGTAAGCATTGTGATTTCTACCCTTGTCCCTTTCTCATTATATCAGTTATTTCTAGACTGCATATGAGTAATGTGTTAGTTTAGTGGCTTCTTTGTAAGCAATAAATTTAGACTATGATATGAGTATTAGTGAGGAATTTTGGTGGTTATAATAGTAAGTTGTGGGTGGGATTAGGGGATATGTATGATTTTGTTGTTATAATGTCAGCTGTGCTCAGATACATACTTTTTTATTTGAAAGAAATATACATGAAATTAGAGTGGCTAAATTAGTAGTGTCAGCTAAAGTATTAGACTTCTTTAGAACTGCTCAGCAATTTTGTGTAGAAGAATAAGTGATGGATATTTAGATGGGTAGCATTTAACAGACTCGAATGGGTAGAGAAGAGAAAATGAGCTGAAAGGATCAAATATTATTAGACTTTCTGATATATATGATTCTTAAAAATGGTCAGTGTTACAGATCTGTACTTCTGAAACAAATAACGCAACATATTTTAAGAAAAAAGAAAAAGAAGAAGATAGCAGGAGAGGAAGAATGAAGGGGAGTAAGTCAGAGGGGGAGACGAACCAGGGGAGATGATGGACTCTGAAAAACAAACTGAGGTTTCTGGAGGGGAGGACGGTGGGGGGATGGGTTAGCCTGGTGATGGGTATTGAGGAGGGCACGTTCTGCATGGAGCACTGGGTGTTATGAACAAACAATGAATCATGGAACAGTACACCAAAACAAATTATGTAATATATGGTGATTAACATAACAATAAAAAATTAAAAAAAAAAAGAAACAATTGCTCAGCAGACACTGCCAAGTGGCTTTCTTTTAAACCTAAAAAAAAAAAATGGTCAGTGTTATAAACCTGATACAATGATGATACTAAATAAAAGGTAATGTTAGAACAGGTTGAAAATGTGATTATATGCAAGATACTTGGCAGTGTCATTTCATGAATGCCTGTATCAGTGAAGTATTTCATCCATTAATCAGCAATTCTATTTAACCTAAATATCTATTCATAAATACCTCCTGTTCTTAATATATAGGTATTATATTATGGTTAGCCTCCTTTGTATATATGTAAAATGATAGTACATATTTGTGGTCTTGACTTTCATAAACACCTATTTTTGAACATTATATTGGCTTCCTGAACTCCTGCATGTGGGATTGAATCTTCCATATTCTATTTCCTGAGACTTGATAATTTTGAACTTTTGCATTATGGCATTTCTTGCCCCAGATCATTGACAATGTTTTTTAGTTTAGGCAGTTGGGCTGACAGTGGTCTGAATATTTTCACTGTGTCCTGCCTCATGAAGGGAACCTCCCAGTTATCCTAGATAGCCCACGTGTTTTTCTGGATCACTGCATAGTCATGGTTTGGAATTTGTTTGCTTATAGTGGTGCCCATCCGCCTGGGATTACCCCATGCCTGCCTTTTCCTTTCTGTTACCCTTCTGCCATTTTACCACCCAGTTTTTGGTTTTGTGGAGAGTGAGGCTTGGTCAGGGGAATGACTGTAGGCTTGTAGGAAAGAGAAATATTGGTTCAAATTCCTAGGGGGAACAGAGGGTTGAGGTGCCTATGAGGGTTATCTGCTGCTCCCTGGGTTGCTGGTTTGGGGGACGAGTGGTGTTCAGGAAATAGGTAGTGTCCTCAAAGCCTTAATTAGGGATTTGATTGTGTCATTTGGTACTCTGGGAACATGACGACCATTATAGGATATATGTGTATTCTTAGACTTGTATACTTTCAGCCTTCAAATTTATCTTTGGAAATGCTGTATATAAAAGAGGACTACCAATATTAAATGATGCTTTACTACAAAGTTTATTATTGCTACAAGGTTTTATATAAGGTTCAAAAGTAAAGGAGTCACAGTAAAAGAAGTCAGTGTTTTATCTACTTGTTCAATGATGACTGGTTTTAGTCCTATACATCTAATATGAAACTCACTAATTATTTCAAAATACTTTCTTACTAGGATTGCTTTTTCTTCTGCTGATTCCCAAATGATGATTTTTTTTTTTTTTAACATGGGTCCAGCAGATTAGTGGCCCATGGACATATTTTATTTGGCTGCTTTTTTATGTTGTGCAGTGTATACTAGGTTAGATAGGCAGGTGTATGCTTGGTTGGAAAACCACTTTATTCTCTTTTTTTTTTTTTTTAAACTCAGTGCATACACTTTATTTTAGTTTCAGGGCTTCTGTTGGCATTTGGGTTTGCAACCCTGCTGTAGAACAGAAGGTGGGACATTATAGTCTAGTGAAGGAATAGGTTTTGGAATTAAACCAACTTGGATTCAAAACCCTGCTCTGTTTCCTACCTTGTATATGTCCTTGGACACAGTTACCAAGTTTTATTTACCTCATTTGTAAAGTGGGGGAAAATAATGTTATTTTTAAGGATTAAATTAAATAATTTACATGTAACATCTAGCACATAGTAGGTACTCCATAAATGGAAGTGATTTTTATTGTAACAGTTAACAGAAGAACCTTAGTATCATGGCAGCTTTCTCAAAATATTAATAGTACCTGTTACTTTGATGCTCCATGCGTTTTCCCCTTATAATTCAGATGCTCAAGCTGCTCTTTGTGCAAGTATCTAAGTGAATTTTTCCCTTAAAATTTACTTGATGCTTCTCTTAATAGGTATCAATGTCATTCTAATATTTCTGAGATCATAGGGCATGTGACAGCATGCAAGTGTTAAAAAGTATCGTAATGGAAATGTTTCTTGATGACTTCTAGATTCTGAAGCTTAAATTCAGACTATGGGATAATACTTTTTGAGCTCTATATTGGGAAAATATAGTCTTTAAAAAGTTTTAATTATACTGGAACTAATATGGTAAAATATAACTTGAAAGTTGGAATATAAAGACAGAAGACTTAATTTAAAAATTATTTTTGGAATCTAAAATATAGTTTTAAAAGAGTTTGGTGTTTTAAACTAAATTGTGCAAATTGGTATTACACTAGATATGTTGAGGTTCTTTTTTTAAATTCTTTATCATTCATATTTTAGTCTTTCTAATTTAGGTGCATATCATTGCTACAGGAAACATGACTCATGAAATGATGACACCATAGCATCCATATTGATGATGTCTGACTATCATGTATATACATCCCCTAACTAGGCCAGTCACATAATGCTGGAGGGTAGACCTGGCATATCTTATTTCAGAGTAGTGCCAGGACTTTGTCTTGGCTGACCAGACAGGCTGCTTCCAGCCTGTTTTCAGATGCCCTGGAAAATAAAATTAAACAGAACAAAGTGTAATACAGGGAAAGTGGCTCTAAACAAACTGATTTACCTATGCACTTGTTCTTTTTCTAAATGCTCTCAGGTATTAGACAGTTACTGAAAAATAAAATCTTTCCTTTTTTTTTTTGCCCTTCTGCATATATTCCATAAAATTCCATTTTTATTTTTTATTTTATTTATTTTTTTAAGATTTTATTTATTTATTTCACAGAGAGATAGCAAGAGCAGGAACACGAGCAGGGGGAGTGAGAGAAGGAGAAGCAGGCTTCCTGCCAAGCAGGGAGCCCGATGCGGGGCTCGATCCCAGGAACCTGAGCGGAAGGCAAGATGCTTAACAACTGAACCACCCAGGAGCCCCATAAAATACCATTTTTAAAAGTTTTTATTTAAGTTCCAGCTAGTTAACATACAATGTAATATTAGTTTCAGGTGTACAATATAGTGATTCAGCACTTTCATACAACCCCCGGTGCTTATCATAAGTGCACTCCTAAATCCCCCATATAAGATGCCATTTTGGATGAGAAAGTCCAAAGCAAGAATCCAAATGATTAGAACTTTTATTTTTTATTTTTTTAAAGATTTTATTTATTTGACAGAGAGAGACACAACAGGAGAGGGACTACAAGCAGAGGGGGAGTGGGAGAGGGAGAAGCAGGCCCCCCCGCTGAGCAGGGAGCACGATGGGGGGCTCAATCCCAGGACCCTGGGATCATGACCTGAGCTGAAGGCAGACGCTCAATGACTGAGCCACCCAGGTGCCCCTGATTAGAACTTTTAAATGCCCAGTCATTCTCTGGGAAAATTGTTCTGTGGTATTGAAAACTACCGTAGAACTTTTGCAGAGGAAAAGAGAAACATAATAACTTAAAACAATAAAGTAATAAAATTATTTATAAGCTAGTCAAGAGGATAGATTTTCTTTTAATAACTAAATTCATGAAATGAGATCAGGATCAGATTGGTAATAAAGGGATCCCATTTATATTATGCTTATTGAATAAACATTTACTAATCCCATCTAATGAAGAAAAGGTCAGACAGCGAAAAGCCTGATTTATGGAACATTTTGAAAGAAGATAATGTGCAGAATTGGCCCCAACTAGAGAAAGAGGCTAGGGTAATAACCAGGCTTCTTCTTTAAGAGAGAAAACTTAACCTGGGTGAGACTCATTGTATTAATAAGCATATTCATCACTCAGAATCAGTTCCCAGAAGAATTTGACCCTGCTGACTGTGTGTCCCTTCGGATGTAGTAAGTCCTCCATACTCTCTGGTTGCTTCTCTGGTCTTTTTCCCTTTTGTTCCAAACAGGTGAGGGTTGCCCCAAGTCTCTGTTCTGCAGTTTTATTTTGTTTTTACTTTCTCTTTTCATCCATGAAGGTCTCAAAAACATTATTTTTTTGCTGTCAAATAATTTAAAAAGTTGAGATATGATTCACATACCATAAAATTTACCTTTTAAAAATGTACAGTTAGGTGGTTTTTAGTATTGCACAGTCACTTGTGCCACCATTACTGTTATCTAATTCCAGAACATTCATCACCCCAAAGAGAAAGCCCCCAGTCCATTAATAGTCACTGCCCATTTTCCCTTCCCCTAGTCTCTAGCAAGCACTGATTCACTTACTCACTTTCTGTCTTTATAGAGTTGACTATTCTGTACATTTCATATATATGGAAACATATATTTAGACTTTTGTGATTGGCTTATTTTCACTCAAGAGAAAGCTTTCAAGGTTCATCCATGTTATTTATATAGTGTGTATCAGTACTTCATTCCATTTTATGGATGAATTATATTCCATTGTATGAATGTATCATATTTATCAGTTGTCATCTGAGTTGTTTACACTTTTTGACTATTATGAATAATGCTGATATGAACATTCATGAACAGTTTTGTTGTTGACATGTTTTCAGTTTTCTTGGGTATATGCCTAGCAGTGAAATCTCTGGGTCATGTGCAAACTTTATGCTTAATTTTTTGGGGGACATGACAAAAACGTACCATTTTACATTCTCACCAGCAATGAATAAAGATTCCAGTTTTTCCACATCCTGTCAACAATTGTTACTGTCTACCTTTTAAATTATACCCATTGTAGTGGGTATGAAGTGGCATTTGTTGATGTCATTTTCTTCTATGAGTGCAGGATTTTTTTTCTTTCTTTTTTTTATTTTTAAAAAATTTTATTTATTTGACAGAGAGAGACACCACGAGAGAGGGAACACAAGCAGGGGAGTGGGAGAGGGAGAAGCAGGCTTCCCACTGAGCAGGGAGCCCGATGTGGGGCTCCATCCCAGGACCCTGGGATCACAACCTGAGTCAAAGGCAGACGCTTAATGACTAAGCCACCCAGGCGCCCCTTTTTTTCTTTTTCTTTTTTTTTTTAAATTTATTTATTATTTATTTGAGAGAGAGAGAGAGAGAGAATGAGAGATAGAGAGCACGAGAGGGAAGAGGGTCAGAGGGAGAAGCAGACTCCCCACTGAGCGGGGAGCCCGATGCGGGACTCGATCCCGGGACTCCAGGATCATGACCTGAGCCGAAGGCAGTCGCTTAACCAACTGAGCCACCCAGGCGCCCCCTTTTTTTCTTTTTTTAAGGGAACAAAACATGGATGGTTGGTATTGAGTGTGATATTAAAAGCTTGTTCTTGGGGAGCCTGGGTGGCTCAGTTGGTTAAGCAACTGCCTTCGGCTCAGGTCATGATCCTGGGGTCCTAGGATCGAGTCCCACAGTGGGCTTCCTGCTCAGCAGGGAGTCCACTTCTCCCTCCGACCCTCCTCCCTCTCTCTGTCTCTCATTCTCTCTCTCAAATAAAGAAATAAAATCTTAAAAAAAAATTAAAAAAAAAAAAGCTTGTTCTTGGGTAGTCCTGTGGTTGATAGATTATTTATTTTGGTGGAGTGATAATATTGTCAATTTTCAGTTATTTTCCCTCTTTCATGAGACCAAAGTTTTAAGTTTTTTCAGAACACATGCTTTGGTTCTTTGAACATTTCATACATATGTGTGTGAGTGTGTATGTATGTATAACATTATTTAGGAATAGTGAACCTGGTGATTAAGTTTTCATCAAATTAGCCTTAGGGCCTGAACTATGTTATATTCATCTTTATGTTCCTAGTAATTGATATTCCATGAATGTTTGATTTTTTTTAGAACTGAAAGGGACCTTATTAAAAAGTAGACGTTCCTAATGAAGAAGCTGAGTTCCTCTCCTGCCTTGCTTACTAGTATCTTAGCCACGGGAAACATCAACTTACTGCTTGGCCTCATGCCCTTTAAAGGCTTAGTTATAAATGAATGTGAGAGTGGAACTGTATTCACACTCCCCCCCCTTTACATGTGTGCACACACATGCAGACTCACACACACGCCACCAGACCCACGGTACCCATCTCCATTGCAGGGGCCAACAAACCCAGTTTCCCTTAAGCATTCCCTGATCTCACCAAAGCCAAATTCATCTGTTTTTAGCTTCCTGAAAGTAAGACAAGAAAACCTTATTTCCTAAAGGTGCTACAAACGTGGGACTTAGGAGGAGTCTTTTTTCATGGCTCATGTGCTTGTGATCAATTTCAGTGTTGCAGTGTGTGAAAATAATAGCTGTGTGACAATACCAATGTGATCATGTTATGGAATTTTAAATTAATTCACTTCAACAAATTCTAGGCATGTTATCCAAATAGCAACAATTTTAAGGTGAAAGTTTTTCATGAGATGACAGATATTCTCATGGAATTAAAACCAATAGGTATGTAATATACAAATATGGCCAAAGTTCTATATAGTCTTAAAAGATATAGAGGTAGATTATCTCATAATATTAGTATATTTATTGATAGAGGAAACAAAAGTTTTAAAAAAAACAGTATATGGAGATCACGTCTTAGTTTAAATTAGATTTTTAATCCTTTACATAGATTTTTACAGTGTTTTATTACAGATCTTTTTAGCTTCTGTTCTGAGGAAGGTATTTTCAGTTGTCATTCAAAATAATCAAACCAAAAACTTTCCTAATCAATACAGTCTGGAATCCCCCCTTCCCCATATCTGGCAAGAGTGTTTTCTTTAGGCTTTTAGTAATGTGCACACTAATTTAAAATGTGCATAAACCAGTAGTTATTGGTGTTTTATGCTCTTTAAACACAGTGACACTATAACAGTGGACTTTATCCCTGCCCAGAAGACTTGAAGTTTCAATTAGATAAAGCAATAACAGGATGAGAGAATGAAGATTTATATTTTCCATTTGACTATTGTGGATCATAATAATGTAGATGATTTTGCTCTGCCTTTTTTCTTATTTGTTGATATTTGTACTATAAAGGATAGGAACAATTCCCAGTATAAAAGATGAGATAATTTTTCAGATGATGAATCAAATAATAGATTTTCGGTTACTTGAAGAATACTCTTGAAGTCAGTGGTTTTCATAATTCAGTTTTTCAAAAAGTAGTTGTTTGAGGAAAGGATATAAAAACAGCTGCTTTTAAAGGGGAGTTTTTAACTATGTCTAAGATCAGTTTAAAAAATAACAGTTCATCTTGGATTTAGAGTGTGTTTTCAGTGTTAACTAAACAACCAGATTTTCCTGTCAACTTTGGAGACTGCTGAGGGTTAGCTTGATTCATGGCACAAGCAGATGGCACCCTGCTTCTGGCAAAATGGGGAGAAAATTCCTTAAGCACCCACCTGCATATGTTCTAGTTTTCCTAAAATCCTGTGCAGTTTTATTTTTATTTTTCATTTTTTTCAAAGATTTTATTCATTTATTTTTTTAAGTAATCTCTACTTCCAACGTGGGGCTCAGACTCACAACCCCAAGATCAAGAGTCACATGCTCTACCAACTGAGTCAGCCAGGCGCCCCAGTCCTGTGTATTTTTAAACTTAAGTACTCTCTACAGTTTTAACAAACACATTTTTTAATTTTAATTTTTTAAGTTTTTATTTTACTTCGTTAGTTAACATGTAGTATTATATTAGTTTCAGGTGTACAATATAGTGATTCAACAATTCCATATATCACTGGCTGCTCATCATGACAAGTGCCCTCCTTAATCCCCATCACCTATTTCACCACCCCCCATCCACCTCCCCTCTGGTAACCATCAGTTTGTTCTCTGCAATTAAGAGTTTGTTTCTTGGTAACAAACATTTATTAAAGTGGAAATTAGAGATAGCACACAAATAGCTAAGATTTAGTCTTATTTTAGATCCTGTGACAAACCAAAAAATAACTTCAGACCAGAATGGAGACTGTCTTATTACTAGCAAAATCTGTAGATATAGATGTACCCTTGAGGAGAAAACTGATCAGAAATATCATTCCCAGAAGTCTCTTTCTTTTCATACCTTTAGCTTAATTTCTAGAGGTGATTTCCTTTATTTTTATTTATTTATTTATTTTTAAAGATTTTATTTATTTATTTGACACAGAGAGAAAGCGAGAGGGGGGAACACAAGCAGGGGGAGTGAGAGAGGGAGAAGCAGGCTCCCGGCTGAGCAGGGAGCCTGATGCGGGACTCGATCTCAGGACCCTGGGATCATGAGCTGAGCCGAAGGCAGACACATAACGATTGAGCCACCCAGGCGCCCCTATTTATTTATTTTTTAAAAGTTTTTATTTATTCATTTGAGACACAGAGATAGAGAGCATGAGCAGCGGGAGAGGGAGAGGGAGAGGGAGAAGCAGGCTCCCCGCTGAGCCGGGAGCCCGATGTGGGGCTTGATCCCAGGACCCTGGGATCATGACCTGAGCTGAAGGCAGACGCTTAACCATCTGAGCCACCCAGGCACCCCGAGGCTATTTCCTTTAGGAGACTGTTTGTAATCAGAAGTTTTCACTGCTGATCTATGAGAGGGCATTTCTGTTTTGAGTATGATATTCTCCACTCCCACTTTCATGTCTCATTTTAAAATTTAGGATTGTGGTATGCTTTATCTTTAATGTGGCCTGCAGGGTCTCAGCCATAGTACTGCTAACTCTGGAGGCTGGTTGAAATGTACATTGGGCTCTGTCTTTTATTTATTTAAAAAGATTTTGTTTTTTATTTATTTGACAGAGAGAGACACAGGGAGAGAGGGAACACAAGCAGGGGGAGTGGGAGAGGGAGAAGCAAGCTTCCTGCTGAGCAGGGAGCCTGATGGGGACTCCATCCCAGGACCCTGGGATCATGACCTGAGCCGAAGGCAGACGCTTAACGACTGAGCCACCCAGGTGCCCCATGGGCTCTGTATTTCTGCCATTTTTGCCTACAAACTTATGTTCAACCTAATAGCAGGCAGTGGGCTGTCTGTACCATCACATGAGAAGTGGGTAGCGGGTCACATTTTATGGTCTTTTTTTTTTTTTTTTATAGATTTTATTTTTAATTTTTTTTAAAGATTTTATTTATTTATTCATGAGAGAGAGAGAGAGAGAGAGAGAGAGAGAGAGAGAGAGAGGCAGAGGGAGAAGCAGGCTCCCAAGGAGCAGGGAGCCCGATGCGGGACTCGATCCCAGGACCCTGGGATCATGACCTGAGC
>NW_027397075.1:36067727-36174912 GCF_003265705.2 Callorhinus ursinus
TTTTTTTTTTTAAGATTTTATTTCTTTATTTGAAAGAGAGAGAGAGCATGAGCTGGGGGAGGAGGCAGAGGGAGAGGGAGAAGAAGAACCCCCCCACCTCCCACTGAGCAGGGAGCCTGATATGGGGCTTGATCCCAGTACCCCAGGATCATGACCTGAGCTGAAAGCAGACGCTTAACCAACTGAGCCACCTAGGCGCCCCTGTGTTTATTCTTTTATTTTTAAAGTCATTTCTAGTCATTCTTATTACTGCTCTTTAATGTGTGGAGCCTTAGAGTTTGTCAAATGTTGTACAGCTCATATATGGAAACCAAAGTCCTTAAATATATTTTTGAACATGTATAATAATGTCAAAGTTAATTGTGGCTATGTAATTTATTTTTTTAACTGCAAAACTATTTTTCATTTAACATTTAAGAATTCTGAGACGATGGGGACGCCTGGGTGGCTCAGTCATTGAGCATCTGCCTTCTACTCAGGTCATGATCCCAGGGTACTGGGGATGAGCTCCACATCAGGCTCCCTGCTCCGAGGGAGGCCTGCTTCTCCCTCTCCCACTCCCCCTGCTTGTGTTCCTGCTCTCGCTGTGTCTCTCTGTCAAATAAATAAATAAAATAAAAAAGAATTCTGAGACAATGAAGACAAATCAATGAAACTATCCTTAGTTTTCATCTTTTATTAGGCAATAATAGATCAATAGAAGATATAATCTTTAACCTTAAAATTATTTGCAACATCGATACACACAGTTGCCTACCTGCCCTTTAAAAATGTGCCATTTATCAATTTTTTGACGTTTTTATGACTACCTTTTCCCTTAGTCATTGAATACTTAAAATCTAATATCTATTCTGTACATTTGAATATCCTTAAGTCTTTTTAACTTGTAATGGTTGCTTTCTCTTCCCTTTATGGTTGACAAGTTCTGTTTATAGTTTAGAAAAACCCGAAGGGATCTTTGGTGACAGTTCTTTTTAAAAGATTTTATTTTGGTGAAGTGTTCATTTATTTTTATGTGTCTTTTAGATAAGGGCTTGCTTGACTTTTTTAGTAGGTTCATATACTTGGATGACTTCACTTTTGAAAGGTGTTTCTTTAAATCATTACAGTTCATACTAACTGCCTTCCTTTTTGGGTATTTAATGAGGATGCTAACTACTGAATAGGTGTAAGAACTGATCTTTATCTTTTACCCTTAGAGGAGGTACAATCCAAGAGAAATGCAGAAGGCTTATTGGTCCTTCTAATGTCACACCCATTAATTCAAGATTTCTTTCTACAATTCTCAAGTTTGTGCCTTTTCCCAACCATTCTATTTATTATTGAAATTAGCATTTTAGGGTTTGCAGCCATATGCTGAGTTCTGAATGTAGAGAACAGTTGTACTTCTACTTTCAACCTTTAAAATGAAGGCTATAGTATTTAATTATGGGACAGAACAGTTTTAAAATGGGGATGGAGTTAGGTGGGTGGGCCTTTCCAAAAAACAACTTGTAAAAATTACTAGAGCGTTTATGCTTGCCAGAGTGCTGGCTTCTTAACATTCCATTTTATATTTTAAAGAAATACACGTCATGGAAGAATGGAAGGTTTAAAATAGATTAGCAGTTTGGCCAAGTGATTATGAATACATTTATTTCCACTCTTAAAATCCTTAACCTGTGGCTTTTCCTTCACCATCCTCCTCACCTGATTTTTTAGGTTTGTTTTTTCTTGTTTAGTTTAAACTGTTCCTCATTTCTGAATAAATTGAAAATAGGCAATACTCTCTGTTACTTAGTTGCTAAGAAAGATTCCAAGACATTTGAAAGTAGATTCTTGGCCTGCATTTTATAGGGAATAAAATGTTGACCAGAGAACTAAACATTTATGAAGTAGACTAAAGGATTTCCTCTCTCTATTTTAAAAGAGAAAAAGACACAGTGAATTGCCCCAGTAACTAAGTTGAGATAGAGACATTCTGTGGTCTTTCCCTAGAAGAAGTATGTTAAGTGTACATATATAGTATACACATGTTTTGGTAGGAGCATAAAAGAGGAAGCTGCTAAGTTAAATCTAACAGCTGCTATTGTGGGAAGAGCTAAGTCATAGTTAATTCCGCCATTGCAATAAAATACATAATCAGAAAAGGGAATGTCTAAATAGAAACACACTTCTTAGGAGGATTAAAATATTTTTAATATTCATTCACATGTGCAGCTATTTAAAATTTTCTTTCCTGGTTTACAGCATGCTTTTCAAGGGGAGTTCTTTGGTGGTTCTTTTCCTTACAGTTGGTCCTTCTGTGTTTACATTTTAAGCTGATTTTGTTGGCTTTTATCTTAGAAAGACATGCTACTCATTCATATTTCTTGCTCTTTTCACATATCTTATTTATTCAGGAATTCTGGTCTATAGCTCTTTTTCAGATCTTCAGGTTTCAGATGTTAATCATTCGTGGATCAGCACTTGTTGATCAACGATTAAACACACACATACATGCATGCACGTACACATGTACATACATACCAGCCTGAGTGTTTTTCTGTTTAAAATTATCAGCTCTTTTTTCAGTTTTGTTGATTTAAATGTTCATTCTTTCTTTTTTTTTCATGTTCATTATTTCTAATTTGCTTTTTATGACATTTATCTTGGCTACTTTGGGGGCAGTAGATTCATTTTGGCCCAATTTTTTGACACATACTCTTATTCAGCATAATTTTACTTGTCTTTATGTCCTTAATAAATTAATAATAATTATTACTTAATCAGCAGTCAGTAAATTTATACACCATTCTGCACCAGTAGTTTCTGAGAGTATGGGGGTATTTTTATCTTGAGTATTATATGTCTGGGCCATCCAATTTCTAATCCTGAAGATATGAGTTGAAAAGATGAGGAATGAAACAGGCCTTTTAAAGTAATCTGATCTATCAGCACATTGTTCCTGTTCACTCTTAAATTTCACATTGGTACTGATTTTGTGTTGAGAAGCATCATTACCATGGAGCTCAGGCAGTTTAATCGGTAACTGATTTTCTGTCCACATAGTAAAAGCTGAGGAAACATTCATAAAACCTATAAAACTCTTGTATTATCTGAGCAGCTTTCTCTGCAGAATGAAAATAATAATTGATACTTGAGTAAGTAGCTTGCCTAAAATATTGGCCAGGGAAATTCAAACTTGAATCTGAGCAGTTAATAATTTTGAAGGAAACAGGATTGACTATTAGAAAATGGTGTTTTGTCTACTCAGGCAATATACCTGTGGAGTTAGGATAAATAAGTCATTGTAGATGAGATCTTACTAGAGAGAAAAAGTTATGAACAGTTTCTGTGGTAAAAAGTTCTTCACCCAGTACTTAATATAGCTATTTTAATCAAAACATAAGCTATTTGAATCAGATGGCCCATTTGGAGATGTTTTACAAAGTTTTGGCCTAATGGGGAGGGGGAGATTTCAGAGTGAAGTGCTAGGAGCAGTAACCCTCCTGAGTGTTAATTGCTTTCTGTGTTCATAGTCTCTTATGGGAGTACGAGTAACCATGTCCATAATTTTGCTCTCTTACTTGGTTCTGTTATTCAATGCTTTCAAAAAGGATTTATTATGCCTAATAGTTTTTGAATAATTAAATTTATAGGCATATACATTTTATATGTTCCTGCATAGTCTTTGTCATGTTCTATTTCATATATTTGCCTTACCGACACAAAGAACATTCTTTTTCTTTTTCCCTTTCCCTTTCCCTTTCTTTTCCCTTCTTTCCATTCTTTTCTTCCTTCCATTCATTCATGACAGTCTTTTTCAAACCTTGAACTTGAGCAAGGCCTAACTAAATTTGAAACTATTAATGACTGTTCCCTGTTCGGAGAAGTTATCAATGAAAAATTGATAGGAGATGAAAGAGCTGTCTCTTTCATGTATTTGTAAGTCCTTTATGTCATTTTTTAATTAATTAGTTAATTTGCAATATTTGGGTGCATATTTAACAAAACATATACAGGCAGGCCATGGATGCTGTAAACTGGACAATGATGGTAAATCTAATCAAAGTGCATCTAAAACAATGGAGAGACACGTTCTGTTCATGGATTAGAAGACTTAATATAGTAAAGATGTGAATTTGTCCCAAATTGTATTAAAGTTGAATTCAATTCCAGGCACCCCTAGGTGAATGGTGCTCACTGAGCAGAGGTACAAGGACCACAGTATAGTTCCACCGCACCTCCTACTGGTCTTAGGGTACTCACCTGGCCATGGCCCAGAGCCCTAAGAGTCCTGCTGATTTCCGTAGCTCAAGGGGTCCCTGTGTATTCACACATCAGTGATCTGATCCATAGATAGTGTGATCCTATACCACTGCCCTTTATGCCATTTTAATCTAATTTTCCCATCCAATTTCACAAAATCAATTATACCTATGAATTGGTAAGGTAAGAGTGTGCCCAAGGGTCAAGGTGAAAGGAATGCTACTTCTTTTTTTTAAAATTTTTTAAAGATTTTATTTATTTATTTGACAGAGAGAAACACAGCGAGAGAGGGAACACAAGCAGGGGGAGTGGGAGAGGGAGAAGCAGGCTTCCCGCTGAGCAGGGAGCCTAATGTGGGGCTCAATCCCAGGACCCCGGGATCATGACCTCAGCCGAGGGTAGACACTTAACAACTGAGCCCCCCAGGCGCCCCAGGAATGCTACTTCTGACTATGGCCTAGGTAACTTGCAGAAATAGTTGGGAACTGAGAGCAGCTAGCTATAACCCTAGCCTCTATCATAATGAGATGGATAAAAAGTACCCTACAGGGGCAAGTGGGTGGCTCAGTTGGTTAAGCATCCAATTCTTGATTTAGGTTCAGGCCATGATGTCAGGATTGTGAGATCGAGCCCCACCTCAGGCTCGCTCCATGCTGATTGTGGAGCCTACTTAAGATTCTCTCTCTCCCTCTCCTCTCCCACCCCTGCCCCACTCATGCTCTCTCTCTAAAAACAACAACAGCAACAAAAACCCTACAAATTAATCCTTCACACTACCATTTAATAATATTAAATGCTGTTAAAAAGAAGTTTGGCAGGTTTTCCATTTAAATTTAGTATTGCTCTTCCAGATTAGTGGTTTTCAGGCCTATCAGACTCCTGGTCCATTTTACAGCAAATATTTTGTGATGTTCTCTTTATCTTAAGACAGAATTCACACACACACACACCCACCCCTCTGTGTGTATGAGTATAGATTAAATATATATTTATATAGTATACATTTATAGATTTACCTCACATGTAACTTCAAAGTAGTTATAATGCCCTAAGTAATATAAATGAGGAATAATAAGGAAAATAATTTAGAGTAAAATAATATGTATTTCACTATGTAAATGCTCAAGCATGACTGCGTTAGAAGACATGGTAAGGTACTAAGATGCTTGCATCCCTACATAGAATCATCACGATTGTGGCATTCTCAAATGCAGATTGGTAAAAGTGTGTTTCATTGGCAGTTAAAATACCACAAGTAGTGTTGCCACTGGTACATGATTTTCCAGAAAGGTAAACAACCATGGTGAAGTTCTAAACAAAACAAAATACAGTCTTTATTTATTTGGTAATCGCATTCTTAGAAATTCAGTGTATTTTAAAATTTTGTAAAAATACCTTTTCTTTATGTGTAGAACAGATTTAAGTTTTAGGCTTAGATAATTATGAGTTGGTTTAACACACATGAATGTCTGGTAGGACATCCTTCACTGCATGGGGATATCCATGTATTCTGAAATGTCTAACATACATGTCCCTTTTTTTTATCCTCCATCTCCAGGGTTGGGGGCGAGAGAGAACTATAAAGCTCAGTGGCAACCTCTAGTTACTGTGGTAACCAAAAACACCCTCACAATTTTCCAAAGTGTCTCCTTGGGGTGCATAGCCCCTTTTTTTGAACCACTGCCCTAAGGGAATGATCAGTGGGAAAATAGTTCTAACAGTCTAATATGTCTCTAGTAAGGCATTTGCAGCCCATTCTTGGTATTCCTGCTTCTGGAAATAGTGATCTTTACCATAAGATACGTAGAGTAAGTGAAATATAAAAAGTCATCATTATGTTGAAATACAGCATTTGTATTGGCTGAAAGTGTATAAATCTGCTATTCTTTTTTTAGGGCAGAGTGTCCTAATCTAGAGTATGGGTACTTCCCGAAATTACACAATTTGTTGGTATTTTCTTTTTGGTCAGATGGTCCATAGTTTTAAGTAAATCTTTAAAGGAGTCTCTGAGGTCATGATGGAGTCTAACAAGTGTGGAAGGAGTCTATTCTCTTTCTTTGAAACTTGGAACACAGTGTAACTCCCTGAGGTTGACCGAGAGTAGAGTAGCCTTACCCTTACCACTACTACTATCCTTTTTGACCAGAAGAAGTAGAGATTAAAATGCTATAATTGAGGAAATCCATTTTTGAAAATTTAGCTCTCTTGAAACCATGGTGTTAAAACTCAGAAGAAAAGCTAACATGTTGTCATTGAGTCTTTATCCTGCCACATTCCAGGAGAGGAATTTTAATTATTGTGTATAGCCTTCCAGGATATGAGTTATGACAAACAAGATTTAAAAAAAAACCATTTCATATTGCAATCAAGTCTAACATTTAAAAGAAGAAAATTTTAAAAATGACTTTTTACTCTTCCAATTATTTCCATGTAGGTGACCACGGTTCATAGCCCATGGAAATTACTTTTAAGAGAGTCAGTGCATTGGGACAAATATTACTTAGTTGATACAGCCTCTTCCTTTTGCTTGTTACTTAATCCAGAAAGTTTCAAGAAATATCTTTGTTCCTTAATAAACAAGGGTGAAAAAAGCATTAGTATATATAATTTTTTCTCCTCTTGTAAAATGTCAGCAATATTCTTAGACCTCTCTTTAAATGCTTAATTTAGATCATAGAGTATCTCCTCCAACCTGTGTGTCTTAACCTGTCTCTATTTCCTAACAATTTGGGAGCTGGTTTTAAGATTCTTTCTTTTATATTCTTCACATTTCTTTTTTATTCACCATCTAAGATTAATGTTTGCCTGATAATACAGTTTCCACTCTCTGAAGCTGGAAAACTAAAAGTATTAATTTTTGCTGAGACATAAGATATCCTTTCCTAACACATGTAATCCGAATGATGCCCTAACATACATACGTGGACTTTCAAGTGAGGATGAGTTTCACGTGAGGTAGAGTTAATAGGGACTTCTCTTATCAGGGTGGCACTTGAGTTGTGAATTCCATAGGTTAGATGAAGCTAAACTGTTTCTAGATTAAGTTCCCTAAATGATTAGATTGCATTGAGAGGAGTTAAAATTAGGTCAGTCAAGAAGGCCTTAAACAGATAATAAATGAGAAGCTAATTAGTTTCCTGCTCTTGCCCCTAGATTTAAGCAGTGTAAAGAGTTCATGCATGAACCCTTTGACTTTGGCATTTACTTTCCAAGGACAATTGCAGGCAGCAGCTAGTTCCTTCTTGAGCTAAATTCAGCTGCTTCCTGAGCTTGCTTTAAAAAATAATCATCCTTGCCAGATTTCAGCTTCTGAGTTGCCTGTTTTCAAATCAGTAAAAATTATTGTCAAATCCTGATTGTGGTATATTGCTTACCTAGAGTCCCAGGAAACTTTAAGGAAAATTTTACTGTTTTGTGGAGGCTTTGACACTTCTGTAATGAAGATAACTGAGATAGTGAGAATCACGTTATCGAGAATAAGGAGGTTCAAGATTTTAGAGCTAATGTCACTGACTTGACTATTAACTTTGGGAGAACAAAATTTTCTTAATTGTTTCAGTTTTCTACTTAATAAAATTGAAGAGAATGATCTTAGATCCCTTTCACTTCCATGATTTTAACATATATTTTTTTCCTTTGAGTATAGGAATGATTAATTATTCCTATTTAATCCCATCCATTTAGCTTTGAAAATTTTTATAAACTTTTTTTTTGGGAAAAAGTTATATATGAGTCTGGAAAGCATTTTAATACCTATAAGGGTATATGATAATAGGGAAATCCTTCCAACTCTGGACCTTCCATTTCTTAGGCCTGTCTCCCAGAGCTATCCACTATTGCCATTGTAGCCATCCGGAAATATTCTGTGCATACACGACACATATGTTTGTGAAGGAATGTCTGTATCCCCTTTTTACCAGCTAAACATTTATTTTTACCTTATTTTTATTATATTTTATATTTATAGTATGACATTCTTAAAAATTAATTAATTTATTAAAAGATTTTGTTTCTATATTTGACAGAGAGAGACACAGCGAGAGAGGGAACACAAGCAGGGGGAGTGGGAGAGGGAGAAGCAGGCTTCCCGCGGAGCAGGGAGCCCGATGCGGGGCTCGATCCCAGGACCTTGGGATCATGACCTGAGCTGAAGAAAGATGCTTAACAACTGAGCCACCCAGGTGCCCCTTAAAAAAATTTTTTTTAAATAATCTGTATATCCAATGTGGGGCTCAAACTCACGACCCTGAGATCAATAGTCAAATGCTCCACCAACTGAGCCAGCTGGGCACCCTTAGTAAGTATTGGCAGTCTTTTGAAATAAATTACACATGAATAATAATAGCTATAATTATTTAATTATAACTAAATTATTTAATTAATGCAGTTTATTTTGCTAGACCATTACTGCACTTTGATCCTTGTTAGAAAGTAATTATGCTCAGTTAGTAGTTTTCTTCTGTTTTAAAGACAGTGGGAATGTAATGTGATATCATTTCTGAATTTTCACTTTCAAACAACATAATGATGGTGATAGCACATTATATTTCATAATGCTTTTTTCCACTTAGCTCAAGTGTTTTAAAAACTTATTGTCAAAACCTTCCATTTCATGTGGCATAGAAAGTGAGGTGATATTTTTCAGGGTCAAAAATTTAATGTCTAAAAACTGTCCAAGAAACTTGTCAGAGCTAATTATGTGGTCAAGGCCTCTTTGCCTAGACAGGCAGTAATATAGGTAGCTAATGCCTCTCAATACACCACCTTTTTACCTTTTAGCACACTGTCCTTTCACATATGCTATTTTCCCCTACTGACATTTAGTCCAGTTATACATTCACATGAACACATTTTAATGTGATTCATAAAATTCTTCAAAATTTTTAATTCTCTCATAAATAAAATATTTTCATGCTATTTAACCAGGATGGGCATATACATTACATAGTTGCCATTACTCTCCGGGGCTTTTGTACTCCTGGCTGATACGTCATTAATACCCCCTCATAGCTCTCTCTTCCCTGAGCGTAGATTCAAACTCAGGATCTTTCTTCATGTGTGCTTTAGATAGCCAATACCAACTCATCAGAGTTAGTAACCATGTAATATTCAACTATGTAGATTAGTTGCCATTTTAAAGATGTGTTTGGAGGATTCTATCAGTGTAGACCTTTATACAGAAATCAATCTAAATTTTCTATCTCCAGAATCTCCTTCATCTGAATATTCCCTCCAGTTTTTAAAGGAACAGTGGGTAATCTAAGTAGTTGAGAGAATAGTGTCATGAATACAGGGTGTGATACTGCCCAAGAATTTTTTTTTAAATGAGGTTAAGTTTTTTTTTTTTTTTAAATGAGGTTAAGTTTTCATAATACTTTATCCAGATCAGTTTTATTTAGGATTCTGTAATTATGCTGTAATCTTGAATTACATCTAATGTTGCATATATCTTGAAGCTAATTTTGTAGTAATTTGTGTATACCATTCATTCATTGAGTCAGTCATTCACCTACCACGTGCTAGAGACCATGCCTACATCTTAAGGTTATAATGGTGAGTAGGAATAGACAAGGTCCCTGCTCTTGTGGAGCCTAAATTTTAGTTACATGGACAATGAATGTATAAATATAAACTGGTAATTGCTGTCAAGGAAAGGAATATGACTTTCACTGAGAGATAAGGGAAGCCTTCTCTGAGACAGTTATATATATGTGTGTGTGTGTGTGTATATATACATATATATATATTTTTTTTGCGAAACCTAAGCAGATTAGTTTATTATCTTGTGGTATTAAATATGTGTGCGTTCTGCATGCATGCTAGTGTGTATGCACACACACACAATTTCTTTCCCTCTTCCTCCTTTTTAAAAATTTTTTTATTGTTATGTTAATCACCATACATTACATCATTAGTTTTTGATGTAGTGTTCCATGATTCATTGTTTGTGTATAACACCCAGTGCTCCACGCAGACTGTGCCCTCTTTAATACCCATCACCGGGCTCACCCATCCTCCCATCCCCCCTCCCCTCTAGAACCCTCAGTTTGTTTTTCAGAGTCCATAGTCTCTCATGGTTCATCTCCCCCTCTGATTTCCCCCCCTTCGTTCTTCCCCCCCTGCTATCTTCTTCTTTTTTTTCTTAACATATATTGCATTATTTGTTTCAGAGGTACAGATCTGTGATTCAACAGTCTTGCATAATTCACAGCGCTCACCATAGCACATACCTTTCCCAATATCTATCACCCAGCCACCCCCTCCCTCCCACCCCCCACCACTCCAGCAACCCTCAGTTTGTTTCCTGAGATTAAGAATTCCTCATATCAGTGAGGTCATATGATACATGTCTTTCTCTGATTGACTTATTTCGCTGAGCGTAACACCCTCTAGTTCCATCCACGTCGCTGCAAATGGCAAGATCTCATTCCTTTTGATGGCTGCATAATATTCCATTGTGTATATATACCACATCTTCTTTATCCATTCATCTGTCGATGGACATCTTGGCTCTTTCCACAGTTTGGCTATTGTGGACATTGCTGCTATAAACATTGGGGCGTACGTACCCCTTCGGATCCCTACATTTGTATCTTTGGGGTAAATACCCAGTAGTGCAATTGCTGGATCGTATGGTAGCTCTATTCAACTGTTTGAGGAACCTCCATACTGTTTTCCAGAGTGGTAGCACCAGTTTGCATTCCCACCAACAGTGTAGGAGGGTTCCCCTTTCTCCACATCCCCACCAACATCTGTCGTTTCCTGACTTGTTAATTTTAGCCATTCTGACTGGTGTGAGGTGGTATCTCATTGAGGTTTTGATTTGGATTTCCCTGATGCCAAGTGATGTTGAGCACTTTCTGAGACAGTTATATTTGAGTTGGGCTTTAAAGTGGTGGGGGCATTGGGAGAACATTCTATTCTGAGGGAAAAGCATGAGAAGGGCCCTGTGGAATAAAGAGGAATAGTATAATAGAAAAATTAAAGAAAGCAAATAATGGGGACGCCTGGGTGGCTCAGTTGGTTAAGCATCTGCCTGCGGCTCAGGTCATGATCCCAGGGTCCTGGGATTGAGCCCCACATTGGGTTCTCAGCTCAACAGGGAGTCTGCCTCTCCCTCTCCCTCTGTGATCTCTCTCAAATAAATAAATCTTAAAAAAAAAAAAAAGGCAAATAATGTTGGGTGTGGAGGGTAAATGGGGGAGTGGTGTAAGATGATTCCAGAGAGGTAGGCAGGGAACAGGCTTACAGCTGTTGTCTAAATAATTTAAATGACAGGACATGATTAGTTCTAAAATATTTTGTAAATACTTGGTGGAATTAATAATAATGTCAATACTACAATTATGTTTCAGACTAGAAAAACATATCCAGTTTTGATGTTCATTATTTCCATAAAGTTTCAAACTATTCATAGCTAAAACTTGAATCTCATTGTTGAAGGGTTTTGTTCTCCCTCTTGTGATTACAGTTTTCAAATCTTGTGTTCAGTGTTGCTTATTAAATTGATTTTTGACTTTAAGAGCATGAGTGATTTTTTTTTAAAGATTTTATTTATTTATTTGACAGAGAGAGACACCGCGAGAGAGGGAACACAAGCAGGGGGAGTGGGAGAGGGAGAAGCAGGCTTCCCGCAGAGCAGGGAGCCCGATGCGGGGCTTGATTCCAGGACCCTGGGATCACAACCTGAGCCGAAGGTAGATGCTTAATGACTGAGCCACCCAGGCGCCCCAAGAGCATAAGTGATCTTAAGACTCATGTCAATGATAAGAAAGTAATTTGAGGGCTTAACACGCTAGGGCAAACATTTGGACATTTGATTACAATAAAAAAAATTTAACTCTAATACAAATTTTAAATCAACATCAGAGGATATATAGGACTGAGTGGGAAATGTGGGTACTGACTACTTAAAGAATGTAAAAATAACAAATTATCTTTTTTTTTTTTTTAAAGATTTATTTATTTATTTATTTGACAGAGAGAAACACAGCAAGAGAGGGAACACAAGCAGGGGGAGTGGGAGAGGGAGAAGCAGGCCTCCCGCTGAGCAGGGAGCCTGATGTGGGACTTGATCCCAGGACTCCAGAATCACAACCTGAGCTGAAGGCAGCCGCCTAACGACTGAACCACCCAGGCATCACAAAATAACAAATTATCTTAATAATTTATTTTACTTTTGTGAAGTTTGCAATGCAGTGATAATCAGAAATGAAGACTTGATATCTCTTTATAAGAGCTAAAATAAAATACCATTGAAATCATTATTTAGGGTTGCCTGAGTAGCTCAGTCGGTTAAGCATCTGCCTTTGGCTCAGGTCATGATCCCAGGGTACTGGGATCCAGTCCCGCATTGGGCTCCTTGCTACGCAGGGAGCCTGCTTCTTCTGCCTGCCGCTCCCCCTGCTTGTGCTTGCTCTCTGTCTCTCTCTCCCTCTCTCTCTGACAAATAAATAAAATCTGAAAAAAAAAAAAAAAGAAATCATTATTTAGTGAAGGGAGAGAAAATGGCATCTTTCTAAACAGATTCATAAACATTTTTTACTCTGAGACACTTTGGAGGCCTTATTGCAAGTCATTTTATTATGCGTAAGTTATAGGCAAACGATTTTGCTCAAATTTCTGAAGCCTTCACACACACACACACACACACAAACACACACACACACACACACACTTTTCATATACTTTCAATGAGAGAGGAAAAAGCTCTGGAATATAAGGCTAATTTTTGAGATTACTTTGCCACAGCCAATCTAAATTTCTCTTTTTCCAGTGGAAGCCAAAGTACTGGTTCAGCTATCAGAAGAAATAGTGAACAGGTGGTCACCTAAGAGTTCTTTAGATGCTTAATTATAGTTACTGAATTGCATCTCTTTATGACTTTACCCTTCATGGTACTTCCTCATAGGTCTTGTGGTTTTCTGAATCCTTCCACATCACTACTCAAAAAGTTGCATTTATATGATGATTAATGGAGATCATAATTAAAAGGGAACATGGAAAATAGGAAAAAATGTAAAGTAAATTGTTCTCATTAACCATTATGTTGGCTATTATATGGAATACTCTGCTAATTTTTTCCGTGTATAAATTTCTAAACACCCAACAACCCTACTAAAATTAAATTAAACTTCCCTAATATACTTTTACGTTATTGGTCTCATGGCTTGTAGAGGTTTCAGATACCCAGACTCTGTTTGTAATACTGTAACAACATTGGTATCTATCATAGACTAAGTGTCTTCTGTGTATCTGGCATTTTTCTAGATGTTTTACTTAAAGTATTTGAAATTTTTACAACAAATTTGCAGGGTTGATGTTATTCTGTTTGAGAAATGTGGAAACTGAGCTCATGATGTGTTTGTGAATGTTTAACAACTGACTGCTTGGGTTTAAAAAAAAAAGAAGAAAGGGTTTTTGATTTGGGCATTTGCTCATTTCTGTGGTATAAATGCTCCCATCAAGCTGCCAACTGATTTCAAATGGAGTCAGTGGAAGGGACTGGGGGAAAGTGGGCTCTCTAGCAGTATGAGCCAGCTCTAGCATACCACTTTCTGAGACTCTTCAAAACAAAGTAACTTTGCTTTGAAAAAGCCAAAATTCACACTCAGATCAGTCCACTTCTAAACACTGTGTTCTTTCTATAATACTCTTTTTCCTTTCTGGATAAAAAATAGGAGTGTACTGCCCTTTAATCTTGAGGAGGACAGAAAGAGCTAGAAGAGACAGAGGGGGAAGAGAAATTAAAGGGGGAGTGAGGGAAGGAGGAAGAAAGGAGCTTTAAGATTGAAAATTGAGAGCAACCAATGCAGACCATGTTGGAACATAAGTCTTGCTAAAGTGGTAACTCAGGTTTTATCAAAATAGGCAGCACTCTACTGTGGTTTTGTCACTCTGAAAACACAGCACACAGAATTGATAGTAATGGCTACCACGTCTTAAGTGGGATTGTATTTAGACAGCCCCCTTCCTTTCACTGATGATCTATTCTTGCCACTCTTAGTCACACCATCTTCAACCAGAGACCACATCACTGGCTATAAAAACAGACCAACAAAGTAGCTAATGTGGATGATAAGTAAAAATCTCTTATTTGTGTGACACAGACAATAACCACAATTTTCTGGGGACAAAAAAGAAAGCCAAATATGCTGTCTTACATTCAGCATTTACAAAATTGCTTATTTTTATAAATAACAAGGAGAGAGAAAACTTCAAAGCACATCTAGAATGAGTGTCCATTCACTTGAATTTTTCAGACTGATTGTGAAATATTTATTAATCTGGATGCTCTACCTACAGTAAAATCCTATTATTATGTTTAGCTTTGAGGTGTGTAAGGTGCCAGATAAAAATCTTTTCCATACATTTCTTTCTTTCTCTCTCTCTTTTTTTTAGTTTTTCCATGTGTTTATAACCAATCACATAAAAGCCATATATTTTACTGAAATGGTCTGAGTTATGTTAATGGTATTTAGCTTCTTTCATAAAGCATATAAAGTCTGAGTTGAGCCAAGTAGCAGTAATGCTCAACAAGAAAGACAACACATTGTTAATTTTATAAAACTTTCCTTTTTTCACTCTTGCAAAATTATCTGGCACCAAAAACATGATATTGGAAGAAGAGGAAAAGAGGGCACCATTGCTACCCTAACCACAACTTTTATTTTTACAGCTAGAAGTATCTAAAATGTTTGTACACAGAAAAATACTAAGGTAATCCTGAACAGGGACTTTTAAAAAAAGAAGTATGGGTTTACTCTGTTACAAATAACCATAGCTCCTAACCAAAGATACCAATTGAAACTGGAGAAAAAAAACCACTGAACTTTAATTCTGCCGGCCAACTTTCATATCAGATAAGAAACAGATACACATTCCCTTTTAAGTTGTTTGATTTAATGACATAGTGTTATTCATAATATTTCCTTATTTTTTTAGTGTATCGACTGTAGTGGTGTCCCCATTTCATTTGTGATATTGGTAATTTGTATCTTTTTTCTTGATTATCTGCGTAGAGGCTTTAAAATATTATTAATTTCTTCAAAGAACCTTTTTGTATTACTGATGTTTTTATGATTTCTTTAAAAAATCTTTTAATGATACAGTAGTTTTAGATTTATAGAATCGCAAAGATACCAGAGTTCCCATATACTACATATCTGTTTTTTCCTATTATTAACGTCTTACATTGCTAATGCACATTTGTCACAAGTAATGAACCAGTTAGTATTGATACGTTATTATTAACTAAAGTTCATACTTTATTCATATTTCCTTAGTTTTTATCTAATGTACCTTTTCTGTTCCAGGATCCTATCCATGATACCACCATTACATTTAGTCACCATACCACCTTAGGTGCTTCTTGACTGTGACAGTGTTTCAGGCTTTCCTTGCTTTTGATGACCCTAAGGGTTTTAAGGAGTAATGGTCAGGTGCCTTACTTGAGATTTGTATATTGTTTTTCACATGATTAGACTGGGCCTAGGGATTTTTTTGGAGAAAGACACATGGATAAAATGCCATTTTCATTACATTATGTCAGGGGTACATACTGTTAATGTAACACTGTTTTTTAAGCTTTATTGAGGCATAAAGGACAAATAAAAATTGTGTTTAAGATCTACAACTTGATTGTTTTTAGAGAAGTATAATTGAGGTGTAGTGACGTGTGTTTTGGATGTACAACATGATGATTGGACATTTGTGTGTATTGCCAAATGATCACTACATTTAGCCTTTTTACTATCTTTCACCATACACATTACAACATTCTTGTCTTGTGATGAGAGATGAGAGAGGCAGAGAGTTTTTTTTTTCATTTATTTAGATTCAATTAGCCAACATATAGTACATCTGAAACTAATGATTTCAGATGTAGTGTTCAGTAATTCATCAGTTGCACGTAACACCCAGTGCTCATCACATCATGTGCCCTCCTTAATTCCCATCACCCAATTACCCCATCCCCCCACCCCTGCCCCTCCAGTAACCCTCAGTTTGTTTCCTATATTTAAAAGTCTTTCATGGTTTTGAGGGAGAGAGAGTCTTAAGCACACTTGGTGTTGAGCACAGAGCCCCACGTGTCACAACCCTGAGATCACGACCTGAGACAAAACCAAGAGTTGGATGCTTAATTGACTGCACCACCCAGGCAGCCCCCCTCCTCTTCAGTTTTTTAGAAGAGTTTTAGAAAGATAGGCATTAAATCTTTGCATATTTGGTAGAACCCACCAGTGAAACTATCTAGTCCTGGACTTCTGTTTGTTGGGAGTTTTTTGATTACAGATTCAATATTCTTTTTAGTAATCGGTTTATTCAGATTTTCTATTTCCTCATGATTCAGTTTTGGAAGATTGTGTTTCTAGAAATTTATCCATTTCTTTTAGGCTGTCCAGTTTTGGCTTATAATTTTTCATAGTGGTTTAATGATTCTTTGCATTTCTTTGGTATCAGTTTTAATTTCTCCTTTTGAATTTCTGAATTTATTTTTTTGTGTGCCCTCTCTTTTTTCTTAGGGAGTATAACTAAAGGTTTGTTGATTTTGTTAATCTCTTCTTAGTTTCATTGGTCTTTTCTACTGTCTTTTTAGTCTCTGTTTCATTTGTTTCCACTCTGATCCTTACTATTTCCTTTCTTCTGCTAATTTTGGGCTTTGTTTATTCTTCTTTTTCTAGTTCCTTTAGGTTTAAAGTTTTTCTTAAAGTAGGTCTGCATTGCTATGAACTTGCCTCTTAGAACTTTTGCTGCATCTCATAGATTTTGGTATGCTTCATTTCCATTTTCATTTGTCTCAAGGTATTTTTTTTTTATTTCTTGTTTGACTTTTGTCATTGACCCATTGGTCATTTAGTAGCATATTGTTTAATCTTCACATATTTGTGATATTTCCAGTTTTCATGTAAAAAATATTTGATTTCATACCAGTGGTCAGAAAAGATGCTTAATATGATTTTAGTCTTCTTAAATTTATTGAGACTTGTTTTGTGGCCTAACAAATGATCTGTCCTGGAGAATTGAGAAGAATGTGTATTCTGCTGCTTTTGGATGGAATGTTCTGTATATATTTATTAAGTTCATCTGCCCAATGTTTCCTTTTTAATTTTCTATTTGGATGATCTATTGATGTAAGTGGGGATTAAAATTCCTACTATTACTTACTGTATTGTAAATTTCTCCTTTTAGGTCTGTTAGTATTTGCTTTATGTATTTACATCCTCCTGTATTTGGTACATAAATATCTACAAATTTTATATCTTTTTGGTAGATTGACCCCTTTATGTAATGGCCATCTTTTTTTTTATTTTTATTACAGTCTTTGTTTTAAAGTCTACTTTGTCTGATACGAGTATAGCTGGTAGAGTAACCCTGATTTCTTTCAGTTTCCGTTTCCATGAAACATCTTCTATCATCTCTCACTTTCAGTCTGTGTTTATCCTTGTATGTTTTAAGTCTTTTGTAGACCGTGTATCAATGGGTCTTGTTTTTATCCATTCAGTCATTCTATCTTTTGATTAGGGAATTTAGCCCATTTACATTTAAAGTAATTATTCAAAGGTATGTACTTATTGCCATTTTAATTGTTTTTTTGTCTCTTTAGTTTCTGTCTCTGTTCCTTTCTCCTTCTCTTGGTTTCTTCCTTTGTGGTTTGATGGCTTTATGTAGTGTTATGCTTGCATTCTCCTTTTATTATCTTTTGTGTATCTACGATTTGTCTTTGCCTGTGGTTACTGTGAAGTTCATATATAACAGCTTATATACAGTTTATACAGTATATATACAGTTGACCCTCGAACAACACAGGGCTTTGAAGTACAGAACCCTGTACAGTTGAAAGACACACACAACTTTTGACTCCCCTTGAACTAACTATATTAATAGCATACTATTGACTGGAAGCTGTACCAATAAAATAAACAGTTGATTAATACATATTTTGTGTATTACATGTATTATATACTGTATTCTTATACTAAAGTAGATAAAGTAACATGGTTTTAAGAAAATCATAAAGAAGAGGAAATACATTTACAATACCGTACTGTATATATATATATATAAAAAATGTGCAGTTCAAACGTGTGTTCTTCAAAGGTCAACTGTGTAACAATATATTTTAAGTTGATAGCAGGTTGAGTTTGAAGGCATTCTTTTTTTTTTTTAAGATTTTATTTATTTATTTGACAGAGAGAGAGCACGAGTAGGCAGAGCAGCAGGCAGAGGGAGAGGGAGAAGCAGGCTCTCCGCTGAGCAGGGAGCCTGACATCGGGCTCGATCCCGGGACCTTGGGATCCTGACCTGAGCTGAAGGCAGCCGCTTAACCAGCTGAGCCACCCAGGCACCTCAAGTTTGAAGGCATTCTAAAACTCTACATTTTTACTCGCTATCCACCCACACGCTTTATGTTCCTTTTTTTTTTTTTAAAGATTTTATTTATTTATTTAACACAGAGAGAGACACAGCGAGAGAGGGAACACAAGCAGGGGGAGTGGAAAAGGGAGAAGCAGGCTTCCTGTGGAGCAGGAAGCCCAATGTGGGGCTCGATCCCAGAACCCTGGGATCATGACCTGAGCCAAAGGCAGATGCTTAATGACTGAGCCACCCAGGCACCCCACGTTTTATGTTCTTGATTATCACATTTTATATTTTCTTATTTTGTGTATCCCTTGAGTAATTATGGTAGCTATAGCTTTTACTACTTTGCTTTTTTAACCTTCATACTAGCTTTATAAGTGATTAATCTATCTTTACTATATATTTATCTTTATCAGTGGGATTTTTATTTTCCTATTTTTTTCTTGTTAGCAATTAGTAACTTTTCAACTGAACGCAGTCCTTTTAATGTTTCTTGTATGTATGGTTTAGTGGTGATGAACTCCTTTAGCTTTTGTTTGCCTGGAAAGCTCTTTATCTTTCCTTCAATTGAGTGATAACTTTGCCAGGTAGAGTATTCATGGTGGGATTTTTTTTTTTTCCTGTTAGCACTTTGAATATATCATGCCACTCTGTTCTGGCTTGCAAATTTTCTGCTGAGAAGTCTGCTGATAGTCTTATGGGAATTTTCTTGTATGGAGCAAGTTCTTTTTCTCTTGCTACTCTTAAGATTCTCTTTTTATCCTTAACTTTTGACATTTTTATTACAGTGTTTCTTTGTGTGGGTCTCTGGGTTCATCTTTTTTAGAACTTTCTGGGCTTTGAGGATTTTTTTAAAAAATATTTTTAAAAGATTTTATTCATTTATTTGAGAGAGAGAGAGTGAAAGCTTGAGACGGGGGAGAGGCAGATAGAGAGGGAGAGGCAGACTCCCCACTGAGCAGGGAGTCCAATGCAGGGCTCGATTCCAGGACCCTGGGATCGTAAGCTGAGTTGAAGGCTGACACCTAACCAGCTGAGCCACCCAGGCACCCCAAGGGCTTTGAGGATCTTGATAATCTGTTTCATTTCCCAAGTAGGGAAGTTTTTACCCATTATTACTTCAAATAAGTTTTCTGCCTTTTTCTTTTCCTTTTCTGGGATCCCTATAATACAAATGCTGGTCCACTTAATGTTACCCCATAGATCTGTTAAACTATCTTCACTTCTTTTTTACCTGCTTTTTTTGGGTGAGGTCCACTGCCCTGTCTTCTAGCTCACTGATTCTATCTTCTGCTTCATTTAATCTGCTGTTGAACTCCTCCAGTGTATATTTTAGTTATTTTATTCTTCAGTTCTGAGACTTCTGTTTGGTACTTTTTGTTTTCTGTTTCTTTGTTGAAGCTCTTGCTGTGTTCATTCAAATTTCTCCCGAGTTGAGTGAGCATCTTTATCTGTTACTTACAATTCTTTATCAGGTAAATTACTTATTTCAGTTTCATTAATGTTTTGTTTTGTTTTTTTTTCCTGAGGTTTTATCTTGTTCTATCATTTGGGACATATTCCTCTGTCTCCTCATTTTGTTTGAGTCTGTATTTTTTCTACGTGATAGGCAAGAAACAGTTATCTCCCAGTCTTGCATGAGTGGCTTTGAGTAGAAGATGAACCTTATCATTTCATCTTGTCCTAACTTCTATTGTCTCTTGAGCCATTGTAATTGTATAAACAGCCTGATTTTTTCTTGATAGGTCCCAGTTATTGAGGGTGTGCCAAGACTTGTTCCAGAGGGAAGGATCTCAGCACCTAGTTTCAGGCTGATTAGAAACTAGACCTCTAGGCAGCAGCTTTCAAAGTATGCAAATACATACAGTTCTTTGGGACTGCAGTCATAGACCATGCTGACCTCTAGACCAAATAATCTTGAGGTGTCTCCTTAGTGACAGTTAAAAAATTGGGGGCTGTAAACGAGTGTATGAGCTTCTGTCTGTGAGGAGGCCATATGAGAGCTCAAAGATGGTATCCACTGGCCTGTGTTCTATGAACAGACTTCTGTAGCTTGTAAGTGTGTGGTATACCTTAAGCTTGCCCCTCAGCCTGAAGCTCCAAGTTAAGTAAATAGGCCTTTTGTACAGGAGTGCTAGGTGTGTATTTTAGTGCTGTCTGCAGTGCCTTGGGGATAGTAGCCTGCCAAGAACTTTCTCTCCAATTTTTTCAGACCAGTAGGGCTCAGAAACTCAATTTGCCTTGGCCACTGGAGCCAGGCGTTCAAGGGATATCCTTTGTTTGGGTTGGGTGTGCCAGCCAGCTTTGGTGGGCCACAGTGGAGTGGTTTGTGGGGGTTGAACCACCCAGCCGGAAACAACTTGATATTTTGATATAGTATACATTGTGAAACCAAGCGAATTAACATATCCACCACCTCGCACAGTTAATCCTTGTGTGTGTGTGTGTGTTGAGAATATAGGAGATCTACCTTTTTAGCAAATTTTAAGTATAGAAAAAAGTATTTTTTTTTAAGTTTATATTTTTTAGTAATCTCCATACCCAGTGTGGGCCTTGAGCCCATAACCCTGACATCAGGAGTTGCATGCTTTTCTGACTGGGACAGCCAGGTGTCCCAGAGAACAGTGTTATTAACCATAGTTACTATACTGTACAGTTGATCTCCAGAGCTTATTCATCTTATAGAGATGAACCTTTGCACTTGTTGACCAGTATCTCACTTCCCCCAATCCTTGATCTTTGGCAACCACCATTCTAGTCTGTGTTTCTATGAATTTGACCATTTTAGATTCCACATATAAGAGAGATCATTCAGTATTTGACTTTCTGTGACTTATTTTTTTTTACATAATGTCTTCCAGGTTTGTCCATGTTGCAAATGACAGGATTTCATTTCTTTTAAGGATGGGTAATATTCCTGTGTGTGTGAGTGTGTGTGTGTGTGTGTGTGTGTGGTGTGAGATTTTTTTTTTATCCATTTATCATTGACATTTAGGTTGTTTCCATATCTTGGCTATTATGAATAATGCTACAGAGAACATGGGGGTGCAGATGTCTCTTCATGACCCAGATTTCATTTCCTTTTGATATATACCCAGAGGTGAGATTGCTGGATCATATGGTAGTTTTATTTTTCATTTTTTGAGGAACCTCCATTCTATTTTCCATGTGGTTGTACTAATTTACATGCCCACCATCTTTGCACGAGGGTTCCCTTTTTTCTACATCCTCACCAACACTTGTTATCTCTTGTCTTTTTGATAATCGCTTTTTTAACAGGTGTAGATGATATCCCATTGTGGTTTTGATTTGCATTTCCCTGATGATTAGTGATGTTGAACTCCCTTTTATATATCTTTTAGCCTTTTGTATGTCTTCTTTTGAGAAATATGTATTCAGGGCCTTTGCCCATTTTTAATATCAGCTTATTTGTTTTTTTGCTATGAGTTGTTGGAGTCCCTTATACATTTTGGTTATTAACACTTTAGCAGATATGGCAAGCAAATATTTTCTCCCATTTATAGGCTGCCTTTTCACTCTGTTATTTCTTTGCTGTGTGGAAGCTTTTTGGGTTTGCTATAATCCCGTTTGTCAATATTTTTGCTTTTATTGCCTATGCTTTTGAGGTCATATCCCCCAAATCATTACCCTGACCAATGTCAATAAGTTCTTTTGCTATGTTTTCATCTAGTACTGTTACTATTTCAGGTCTTAGGTTTAAGAAAATGTTGTAACACTTTTGGTATTGACCTTGATCACCTGACTGAGGTAGTGTTTAAGTTTCTTCACTGTAATTACTTTTTTTCTTTATTTTCTATACTGTTGGAAGTCCACTGATCAGTACACTTAAGGAATGATGGAGTTATGTCTATCTCCTTGAAGATGGAACATCTAATCATAAATTATTTGAAATTGTTGTGCATAGGAGATTTCTTATTTCCTACTTGTCCATCCCCCCTCATTTATTTATTTTTATCACTATAAATTCATGGATATTTATTCATGTGCAGGTTTTTGTATGGACATGGGTTTTTAAATAATTTTGTAAAGACCTAGGGGCATGATTCCTGGGTTGTGTGACTATATAAGATTGTGTGTGTGTGTGTGTGTGTGTGTGTGTGTGTGTGTGTGTGTGTTTTGTAAGACTTGTAAGAAATTGCCAAAGTGTATTTCACAGCATTTGTACAATTTTGCATTCTTACCAGCAATGAATGAGAGTTCTTGTTGCTCTGCATCCTCACCAGCAATTGGTATTATCAGTTTTTTGGATTTTAATTATTCTGATAGGTGTGTAGTGATATCTTATTGTTGTTTTCATTTGAATTTCTTCAATTGAAGATGATCATCTTTTCATATGCATATTTACTATTTGTATATTTTCTTTGGTGAAGTGTCTCTTCAGATCCTTTGCCTATTTAATTGGGTTATTTTCTTACTGCTGGGTTTTAAAGGTTGTTTGTGTATTTTGAGTACAAGTCTTTTTATCAGATAAGTGTTCTATAAATATTTTCTCCAAAGTTTCTGGTTTCTCTTTTTTTGTTAGCAGTGTGCATTTGCAAAGCAGTTTTTAATAAAATCCTACTTAATAGTTTTTTTTTAATTGAAACTAGTCATGTAGAATTTTTTAAGGTTTTCTTTTAGAAGTTTTATAGTTTTGCATTTGCATTTTTAGCTAATTTTGGTGAAAGATGTTAGACCTGTGTCTAAGTTCATTGTTTTACATGTAGACATCCAGTGTTCTAACACTATTTGTTGAAAGACTATACTTTCTCCACTGAATTGCCTTTTTGGCTTTTATCAGAAATCACTTAACTATATATGCCTGGGTCTGTTTCCAGGCTCTCTGTTCTGTTCTATTGATATATTTGTCCATTCTTTTGCCAGTAATATGCTATCTTGATTTCTGTCGCTTTATAGTAAGTAATAAGGTCTGGTAGTGTGATCCTCTATCTTTGTTCTTTTTCAGTATTTTGTTGGATATTCTTAAATCTTTTTTTCCATTTCATACAAACTTTAGAAATAGTTTGTTGGTATCCAAAAAGGAACTTGCTAGGAATTTTACTGGAATTGGATTGAATATATAGATCAAGTTTGGAGAATTAACACTTTTCTAATAATGAGTCTTCAATTCATTAATATGGAATATCTTTTCATTTATTTAGATCTTTGATTTCTTTCATTCATATTTTGTAGTTTTTACATACAGAGTCTGTACATATTTTGTTAGATTTATACCTAAGTATTTCTTTTCTTTTTTAGGTATTTAGAAATACCTAAGTATTTCTTTTCTTTTTCTACCTGCTTATTGGTTCCAATTTTTTTGTGGATTGTGCATTTTTCTCCACAGACATTCATGTCATCTGTAAATAAAGGCAGTTTTATTTCTGTCTTTCTGTTCTAGATGGCTTTTATTTATTTTGTCTTAGTGCACTAGTTAAAACTTATAGTAGGATGTTGAGTAGGAATGGAGAGAAAGCACATCATTGCCTTATTTCCCATCTTAGGGAGAAAGTGTCAGTTTTTCAAGTTAGATAGGATGTTAGCTATAAGTTTTTTTGTAGATGTTCTTTCTGAAGTTGAATAAATTTGCTGAGGGTTTGTTTTTTAATTCATGAATGAGTATTGGATATTTTTTTCAAATCTTTTTTTTCTTTTTGTCCTCAGATGATATGATTGTATGATTTTTCTTCTCTATCCTGTTTGTATGGTAGGTTTAGGTAATTTTCAGATGTTGAACTAATTTTGCATGTCTGGAATCCCATTTGCTTATGGTGTACAGTTTTTATACATTGCTGGATTTGACTTGCTAATATTTTATTGAGGATTTTTATTGTCTATGTTTATGAGAGATTGTTTTTTTATTCTGGTAATGTCTCTGATTTTGGAATTGATGTAATGCTGGCTTGGTCAAATAAGTTAGAAGGTGGTTTCTCTGCCTCTGTTTTATTAAAGAGATTATGGAGAATTAGCATTACTTGTTCCTTGTATGTTTGGTAGAATTCAACATTGAAACCATCTGGGCCTGGTTTTCTGTTTTTTGGAAGAGTCTTAATTATTCAATTTCCTTTATATCATAGACTATTAAGATGATCTATTGTATTTAGTGTCAGTTTTGGGAAGTTATGTCTTTCAAGAAATGTTTCATTTGTTATCATTTTTGTGGGCAAAGAGTTGTTTGTAATATTCATTTATTATCCTTGTAATGTTCATGTGATTAGCAGTTATGACTTCTCTCTTTTTTTCCTGATATTAATAATTTGTGTCTTTTGTCTCACTTTTGGTTATCCTGAATACAGACTTATTGCTTTTGTTTCTCCTTTCAAAAGGCTAGGTTTTGGTTTTGTTAATTTTTTTTTCCTGTGCTTAATTCCATTGACTTCTGTTCAAATTTTATTTTTCTCTGCTTCTTTTAGGCCCCAGTGGGGTCTAGTGACAGTAAATTCAGTCAGCATTTGTTTTTTTCCATAAATGTCTTTTTTTTTTTAAGATTTTATTTATTTATTTGACAGAGAGAGACAACGAGAGAGAACACAAGCAGGGTAAGCGGAAGAGGGAGAAGCAGGCTCCCAGCGGAGCAGGGAGCCCGACATGGGGCTCGATCCCAGGACCCTGGGATTATGAACTGAGCTGAAGGCAGATGCTTAATGACTGAGCCACCCAAGCAGCCCTTGTCTTTATTTTTAAATAGGTTTTTTGCTAAACATAGAATTTAGTATAACAGATTTTTTTTTCTCTGCATAAAAATGTTATTCCATCATCATGAAGTTTGATTTTTTTCTGATGAGTAATCAAGTCATTCTCATATTTGTTCTTCTTCCTGTTATGTCCCCCAACCCTCTGGCTGACTTTATTATTTTTCTCTTCATAACTGTTTTTTAGCAGTTAAATTATTATGTGTCTTGGTGTGGTTTCCTTGGGTTTATCCTACTTGGGATTTGTTGTTGGTTTTGTGGATTTTTAGTTAAAATTTAAAAAAATTTCAGCCTATTTCTTCAACTTTATTTCTGTTCCCTTTTTTTCTCTCCTTCAGGAATTGCTTGATATGGTTCCACAGACTACTGGTCATTATTTTCAGTCTCCCGTCTCGACTTCTGTTTTTTAATTTGTATATTTTGAATTGCCCTGTCTCCATGTTCACTGATTTTTTTTTATGAAATATAATCTGCATTTCTGACCATTACATAAAATTTTCATTTCAGATATTGTATTTTTCAGTTCCATAAATTCCATTTGGTTCTTTAAAAAATATCTACCATTTCTCTTTGTTATCCTATCTTCCTTTAAGTCCTTAAGCATTTATAATAACTTTTTATAGTCTTTGGCTGCTCAGTTTATCATCTCTTTCATTTCTGGCATATTATCTACTGATTAATTTTCCTGTTTTTGTTTCACATATTCCTACTTCATATTATGGGTAGTCATTTTTGAATGGATATTGGACATTGTGAATTTTACATTGTTGAATTTTTGCTTTTTGTTGTCTTTAATTATGACTGAGTTTACATTTCTTGAGAATCAGCTGTTAATTTTGAAGCTTGATTTTCAAGCTGTATATGGGTGGGTCTAAAATAGCCTTTTATCGCATGCCTGGGTGGCTCAGTTGGTTAAGCGGCTGCCTTCGGCTCAGGTTGTGATCCCAGGGTCCTGGGATCAAGCCCCTCATTGGGCTTCCTGCTCAGCGAGGATTCTGCTTCTCCCTCTCCCTCTGCCTGCTGCTCCCCCTGCTTGTGCGCGCTCTCTCTCTCTGACAGAAAAAATAAATAAAAATCTTTAAAAAATAATTAAAAAATAAAACACCCTTAAAAAATTTTTTTAAGATTTTTTTTTTTATTTATTTGAGAGAGAAATAGCATGAGAGGGGAGAGGGTCAGAGGAAGAAGCAGACTCCCTCCTGAGCAGGGAGGCCGATGTGGGACTCGATCCCGGGACTCGATCCCGGGACTTCAGGATCATGACCTGAGCCGAAGGCAGTCGCTTAACCAACTGAGCCACCCAGGTGCCCTAAAATACCCTTTTCTCTTGGGCAATTTAATTCTATTACCAATGTGTTACCTTTTGAAGATAGGTACAAATGTTCTGGATATTAAACAAGGTGTCTTCTTTTGTTTAAGGGATTTCAAATATCCTCCAGTCCTGAGTGAGCTGTGAAGATTTTCCAGCTTATAGCTGTTTAGCAGCTTTCTTTGCTAGTAATCATGAAGTTTAATCCTGCACACATGCAGCCTAATTATGCAACCAGTAACTCAGATCCCCACGCAGATTTCTGGATCTCTTTGTGTAATTTCCTTTTCTCTAGTACTTTACCCTGCAAATTCCATCAGCCTCGGTCTCCCTGAACTTCCACTTCTATCTCCTCATATTCACTGAGACCATTGTGTTCTGCTTGTGTTCCTCTCCATGTGCCAGTATTCGGAAAGTGTCTCTAGCTTGAAATCCAGGTTTATCTGATAATTTTTCCTTCTACTAGGGATCGTAGTCCTGTGCTTCCTGTTTTCTAATATCTGAAAACTTGTGTCAAATGTTTTGTCTGGTTTTCTAGTTGTCTACAGCAGGATGGCAAGCTTAGTATCAGTTACTTGGTCATGGCAGGAAATGAATGACTACAGTTTCATTTTTAGCAGAATATTAATTATGTCACCAAAAAGTCTACCACCAAAGTAATTTGACTTCACACATTAATTAAAATATTTCCTACCACAAAGCATGTTTAAATAAAACCTAACAATAGTAAAATCCTTTAACTTACTTTCTGATTCTATTTTTATTCAAACATTACTATTTAATAGGAGGTAAATTATACTTAGTATTTATAAGTATTTATATATTAGCCTAGACGTGAACTAGATTGTATTGTTCTTCGGTGAAGAACTACAGGTGTCATGAAAAGTACCTTATTTCTCAAATTTATACGCCCCCCCCCAAAAAATTGGGTGCTATCCCTTAGCTGTTTCTTTTGTTTTCATTCAGTGTTTCCTAGATGGGAATACTAAGTTTGCTTAATAATGTGGCGCCACATTCATTGGCACCCATTATAAAATTAAGACAAATATGGTATGTAGAAGCATCTAAGATAAAGGCAAATAACCATGGCAATTATTGTCATCCAGCCGTACGTGGGGCTCAATTCCAGGTATATATACCCAAAATACTTTTAATAAAAATTGATTGTCATGTGAGGATAAAATAACTAATTGCTGGTCTAGTAGTGGAGTTAGTTTGAAAATAAGGATTGTGGAACTTTGTGGGAACTGGTATGAATACTGGCATCTATCTGCCATTTTTTGAGCCAGGAAGGAGAAGGAAAGATCATAGTCAACCAGAGAATTCATCCTCAATCATTGGTCTCAAGGTCATGCTTCTTCACAATATCAAGAATTTAATTAATATGTTTTCTTAGAACCTTTAGAATTTCCATTTTTCAACAAAGATCAAAATGTCCCTTTATACTGTATATTAAAGTTATATTCAGTTTATAAATGGCATGAATATGTCATAATCAGTAACTAAGCCAGTAAAAGAAACAATTCTCCTACCTGTGAATATAATTTATACTGATTGTCTCAAGTGTGGTATGTAAGTCCTTGGGGGTACACAAGATAATCCTCTGGGGTTCAGGTTATAAATTTATTAGCACTGCTATTAATATATTTTTTATCTCTGTTTATTTATGTTTTACAGTGTATATAACATTAGTACAATAGTCCATGTATGTAACTTATAAATAAATATATCTATATAGAGATGTATACTCAGATTTTTTTTAACTGATGGTATGTGTTGGGAAAAAAAGTTTGAAACTATTATTTTGTATTATTGAACAGTCGTTCTCAACTGGGGGCAGTGTATGGAAGCATTTCTGATGGTCATGACTAGGGAGGTGAAGGGTGTGTTTCTGGTATCTAGTGGATAGAGGCCAGGGATGCTGCTAAACATCATTCAGGTCACAGGACAGCTCTCCCCAGGACACACCCTAACAAGTACAAAAAATGATTACACCTAAAAGAAAACTTGCTACAGACTGTATTTCCTCTTTTTTTTTTTGAGATTTTTATTTATTTATTTGTCAGAGAGAGAGAGAGAACGAGCATGGGGAGTGGAAGGCAGAGGGAGAAGCAGGTTCCCCTCTGAGCAAGGAGCCCGATGCAGGACTTGATTCCAGGACCCTGGGATCATGACCTGAGCCGAAGGCAGATGCTTAGCCTAGCCACCCAGGCGTCCCTGTATTTCCTATTCTTTGATGGACAGATAGCAAAGAAGTGAGTCTAGCTTATTTTTTTTTATTTTTCATCTCACTATAGACTACTTGGCTTTCCTGTGTGTGTATCTATATTTTCTAACAACTAAAAATAGGTACCAAAAGAATTGAAGGTACTTATAAACATCCAGAACTTTGTAAAACCAAAATAATATTCTGAATAATTAGAGGAAAAGAGGTAATAAAATATATGAAGCCCTGAATAGTAGTATTTTAAATATGTATGTGGTTTCATACTTCTGAGATTACCTAAATATGTTCATTAAGTGCTACCTTGTGTATTTGTATCCTCCCAAATCTTTAGATATTTTATAAATTAAATTGGTATTCTGATTCACTGAAATCTAAAAAGAAGATGGCTACTGATAAGATTGACAGAAGAGAAGCCATCATCAGCCAGAATGAACTGTTTTGCAAAGTAAAGAACAAAGACTATATGATCTAACGATTTTGGTGAAAGATTTAACTTGAGTTTTTATTTCTGAGTTTATGTGTCTTTGGTACATGATCCTGTGCATATTCAACTTTGGGTTTCAACCCCTGGGGAGCGGGAGAAACCCTGTTTATAGCAGGAATAGGCATTCACTGTGAGTTCTCTATTTTAGAGCATACATTTTTAGATAGTAAAGACCTGTCCTTATTTGAGTTTATATCTGAATCAAACATGTCTTATTTCTATATGTACTTGTATGCTTTAAATAAAGGTGATTCCAAAGAGGTGCAAAGGTCTACTTCATGAAAGAGTGGCAAGGATTAATGGCTTCAAGTATTAGAAAAATTAAGTAGAACAATATTCTACCACCATCTAGTTGCTTCTACTTTTGATAACATGTGCTGAAGAATGTGAACCAGCTGCTCCTCTCTCTACTGAAATATTTAAGGAGTTTGGTCAGCATAGCTGAATTGTTAGCTTGATCCTTTAATTAAAATGGATCATCTAATTGATACATAAAGTTCTTCCTGAAGTCAGAGGGTAAGCCTCTCCAAGTTCCCCACAGATCCAAAAAGAAGCTTAAAATAGGGAACAATTTGAGAGGTATAGTCAGAATTAGATGCATTTTAGTAACAGCCTTACTCAGACTATCTGTGTGTGTTTTTAAAAATTTTCAATCTGTTGGGAACCAATGCTTTAGCCAAATACAATAAAAATTAATAACTAGATAGACGAAATAAAAGATGAGCTGTATTTTCTTATAAGATTCAACAGACATAAAATTGCTGTATTACACTTCTATGAAGGTTTCTAAACACTTATTCTCTATTTTTGTATTCATCTTTTTTTTTAAGATTTTATTTATTTATTTGACAGAGAGTGAGCACAAGCAGGGAGAGTGGCAGACAGAGGGAGAGGGAGAAGCAGGCTCCTCACAGGGCAAGGGAAGCCCGATGTGGGACTCGATCCCAGGACCCCGGGATCATGACCTGAGCCAAAGGCAGACACTTAACTTACTGAGCCACCCAGGTGCCCAGTTTTTGTATTCATCTTGACTCAGCCTCATGGCAAATAGTTTTTGGACTTCCAGAGATCTGAGAACCAAGCTTTGAGTTGTGCTGATTTCAATAGAAATTATTTGAAATAAGATTTCCTTTTCTATTGTTTATATCTTTACCTTCACTAAGTGTAAATTCCTGCGTAATCTCAGTTGAAATAGTACCTTCTCTGCAAAATGTTCTTTGACTTCCTCAAGCTGACTTGGGTAATCCATCCTCTGTGCTTTCACTTCGTCCATAGAGGCCTCCATTATATCAGTTATCATTTTAATTTATTTCATTTAAATAAAGTATAAAAACAGTCATTAAGACTGGGGACCTATGGCGGATTGTGGCATATAGCAGACAATATGAAAACAATCAGCTTAATGAGATGAGAAATGAATGAATAAATTGCAGCAAAATTTCAAGGCTCTAATTATCAACACATCCTGGATGAAGGAAAGCTTCATTTTGTGGAAAGAAGAGGGACTAGTTTCTTAGTTTCAGAAGTTAGACTTATGTGAATTAAGTTCTTATAAAAAGAACTCTTGATTGAAAGACAAATGAACGCACACACATTTGTTAACTGTATAACACAGATTGGGAGAAAAAAGTACATGGGTGCAAATAAAACAAAAACTCAAACCACTTAAGCTAACTTGCTGGCAACAGTGGTTTAAATAATTTTTGGCAGAGGGGATAGATGTTAGGATGGGGAACGGGCTGAAAGCTAGTGCCCCAGGAGTTTTAAGGTAACTTTGTGCTATGTTTCTTTTTTCTTCTCCTTGACCAACTGTAAAAGTCTGGTATCCTATCATACTCCTTCAATTTATTTCAATGCAAATTTGATGACAGCCTACTGAGTACTCTGCTAGGTACCTTAGAAAATACAAAGGAGCTTGAACGGGGCGCCTGGGTGGCTCAGTCGTTAAGCCTCTGCCTTTGGCTCAGGTCATGGTCCCAGAATCCTGGGATCGAGCCCCGCATCGGGCTCCCTGCTCAGCAGGGGGCCTGCTTCTCCCTCTCCCACTCCCCCTGCTTGTGTTCCCTCTCTCTCTGTCTCTCTCTCTCTCTGTCAAAATAAATAAAATCTTTAAAAAAAAAAAAAAGGAGCTTGAACATGAGATTAAACCCTGTTTATAGCAGGAATAGGCATTCACTCTAAGTCAGAAATACATAAAACTAAAAGACAAAGGAAAATGCATTAGTGCGATAGAAGCATGAAGGAAGAAGAAATTTTAAAAACATATAAAATACTTTACAATTAAAAGTGTTTACAGAATGCTTTTCATAGTTTTATGTCTCTTCTGAGTCAGTCTGGGATAAGTTTAGGACAGCTGTTACAGATGACACATCTATAATGAAGTGGATTTAAAATTTTCTTTTAATAAAAAATCCAGTACTTCAGAGATAGAGGAATAGATACATGGATCATATTTACCTAGCTTAATCAGTCAGTCAATAAATGGACAAATTTAGCTTCCAAAGCTAAAAATGAGTCTAACGGGGGATGAAAATGGGAAGGAATGTAGAGGCCTACCGTCTTTTCCCTTGAAAGTGTGACTAAATAGGCAAATGAATGTGTAATTTTCAGTAGTTCCCTCTCTGAGTCTGCACAACTATTTTGCATTCCATCTCCTAGAGAGTGGTTCAGGAGAGGAAGAAGTATAGAAGTCTGAAGTCCTAGGATGCTGGCACTGCCCTTGGGGAAAGTTCGGATCTTGCATCACTTCTTGGGTATGCACACATTTCCAGTTCCCACAGAGAAGCTGATCCCTGGCAGAAGGCACATAGACACAGTCAGACTGAGTCACAACTTGAGAATCAGGGAAATTATTTTTTAAAGGAATAAAGGCCCTTAGTAGGATCAGATTTCTGTAGCCAAACAGGAAGCAATGAAAAAATAGATTTAAATCTGGATCACTTTTGAGGGAATCCATCCCAATAATTTCAGATTATTCTGCCATGACATAAATCAGTGTAGATTCATGTGGTAATTATCCTTATTGATTCTCCTTCACAAACATTGACTGATAATCTTCCGTTGCATTTTAGCTTCACCTACCAGCTCTGTAATGCCCTTTAAGTATGGTTCATAGGATAAACACGGGTCATGTATTAAGCGAATGTTAAAGACCACAATAAATGCCACAAATCCTCCTTTCTGTCTTTTTTTCTGATTAAAAGTTTATTTGCTGGAAAGTCTTACAACAGTAAAATAAATTACTTTTGTTTATAATCTGTATGAGTCCTTTATATTGAAAAGAATGAAAATTAAATAATCAGTACTGTCCTGAAAAGCTGAGGACATGATTTTATGGCATTATGCTTCATAAAACTTAATACTATTTGAAAATTCTTTAACCTTTCTTTGTTTCTTTAAATTTTTTCTTTTCTCTCAGCAGCTAACACAGGTACTTGATATACCACTTCTCTGCTTAGATTGACGTGGCCTGAGAGGGATCTACTCTTTGTTTCCTTGTAACTTACAACTTATATTGCCTCGTACATACATGTGACTTAAGATAACAGTTTCTGCATCAACTAAATTTGTATTTCTGGAAAAAAAATTTCTTAACAATTAGAACAGCATTTCATGCCTCCTTCTTGTCCTCCTACCATTTTGCATTATTCTTATTTTCCTCCTTTAATATTTCTTGCTATCCATATCCTTGAAGAAACAACTACTTTGGTTCAAGGAAAAACAACTGCCTGCAGTGTATTGTAGGACTGTTTTCTCTCCCTACTCTGACCATCTCTCCCCACAGTATATATTTTCATGTGATCTTCACGGTATCAGAGATAATGTTAAGTAGGTGCTATTAGTCTGAAGTTAGGTACTTTAATTCTAAATCTTTCTCAGATTTTATTAATTTAATAAATATTGAGTGCCCATCATTGCCAAGCAGTGGGGATCTCTATGAATAATAAAAACGTATGGAGATTATAGCCTTGTGGGTAAAACAGACATTGACTAATAATCTCAGAAGGAAATGTCCAAATACAAATGCAGGTGTAATAGATGCATGAGAGGTTGTGAAGGCCTCTAACAGGAAGATCTGACTGAGGGAGGTCAGGACAGCCCTCCCCCAGGAGGTAACCCTTGAACTGCAATCAGAAGCATGAGTAGGCAGGCGGTGAGGGGAGAAAGATCCTTCCACAGATAGAGGGAGCAATGTGCGCAAGAACCCTGTGGTGGGAAGGAAAGTGTCTAGGATGAAGGACTGAAAGGATTTAAGTTTGTCTTTCAGAGCAAAGCTGAAGGGGGGCACCTGGGTGGCTCAGTCCGTTAAGCATCTGCCTTTGGTTCAGGTCATGGTCCAGGGTCCTGAGATCGACCCCCTCATTGGGTTCCCCCCCCCCCGCTTGTGTTCCTCCCTCACTGTTCTCTTGTCAAAAAAAAAAAAATTTTTAAAAAAAAAAAAAGAGGGAAGCTGAAGGGTAGGGACCAGGATATGTTAAGGAATTTTGGCTTGTTTTGTGTTGCTTTTTGTAAGAGTAGTGGGAAACCACTGAAAGGTTTTAACCAGGATGCCATAAATTTGTATTTTGAAAAGATTCTTTTGACTATAGCGAGAATAATGGTTTATATAGGGCCATAGTAGAGGTAGGTAGATGAATTTTGGAGGCTGTTGTAATACAGATGAGAAATAATAGTAGGTTAATTTAGGGGAAAAGGCAAGAAGTAGATAGATTAATATGTAGGAGGGAAAATCAACAAGACTCATGGATTGTATATTGAATGGTAAGAGGGGGATGACTGAGGTTTGGGGCTTGAATAGCTGAATGGATGTGGTGCCCTTTATTAGGATAAGGAACACTGGAATTAGACCAGATTTTAAAGAAAAGACCATGGATTAGGTTTTACACATTTTGATTTTGAGAGCACAAAATGTCAAATTGAGTATATGAGTAGGTTGCTCAGTGGTATGGTAACTGGGAATGATGATGTGCATGGTGAGAGGGGGTGCTAAGGACCCAGCTTTGAAAAACTCCCCAACATTTTGACTAGATAGAGAAGGTGTGATCAGAGAGGTTAGAGGAAACTAGAGTTTTTATTTTTAATTTTTTAAAAAAAGCCTTTAATAATAGCATTAGGAATCATCATTGTTTTTGTTTTTATTTTAAAATGCTTCCTTATTTTAAAAGATCATTGATTCCAACACTTGTCTGATAAAAATAATCTCCATTTGGCCTTTTGGACATATCTTTGTCTCTTCAACAAGAAGCAGTTGTGTACGTGTCAGGTGTGTCTTTGACTTTTACTACTTAGAAGGGAGGTAGTTTTTGCCACAGGAAGTGTTTCATCGGGAAGCAGATGTGCTCCAGTGATAGGGGATGGGAAAGGGATGTTTTGTTATTAATTAGTTAGCTTTGTATAAACAAAGACTTTATATTTTTGAAAGATGTCTTCTTCTAGTTAATAGAAATGGCTCCTATTTTTAAAGCTCTTCACAAAGTGATCTAAGAAGGTATGTACTTTCTTGTTCTAGTAACAAAACTCCAGAACTCTTTGTTAATTGTGGCATATGTCATGTCTTCTATTACAAAAAGGCATGTGGGATATATAGAATAGAATTTCAGTGTAGAAAAGGTATGTCTTAAGATAGGAAGTGATGGCAGACTATTTGTACACTGAAAAAGCTCAAGTTTTGCCTTTTCATCTCTGCTTGCTTCCCTTAGATGAAGTAAATCTGAAAGGACATTTTAATGAGAAAATGGTAGCCTGTTTTAAACTTTAAAAAAGAAAGAATTTTAACACTACAATAACTGGACTTAATGTCACACTTATGCACTTCAAGTCTAAAATTTTCAGCTGTGTTCTTGGGAAGGCTAATTTGGAAAATGCTAATTTAAGGAGATTATAGAATCCTGAACTGGGAATTGGGATATGCATGGTTTTGTTTGTTTGTCTGTTTGTTTTGCTGTTAACTAAGTAATTATGGACAAATCTCTTTGCTCTGGCCTTGTCTGATGATGTGAAAGAGTTGGTTAAGTTGATCTCTGATGACTTTTCTAGTTCCCTGTTCTCTAATTCAGATTCTTTGGGTTAATGTTAAGGCTTTTATTTTTGCTATTTGTAGATTTTCTGTATACCTATTTGTATAAAGCCTATATATATATATATATATATGTTTTATATATATATATGATATATATATATAAGTTTTCTGCTTTCAAAAGGAGCAAAATACACATGCTCATTATAAAATTACATATGAAAATCTCAATAGATTTTATTGTTAAAAAAGAAAGTGACTAAAAGAAAATAGCAGCAAAGGAGACAAGAATAATGATTGGGAAAAGATAGTCTCTTCAACAAGTGGTGCTGGGAAAACTGGACAGCAACATGCAAAAGAATGAAATTGGACCACTTTCTTTACACCAAACACAAAAATAAACTCAAAATGGATTAAAGACCAATGTGACGGCTGAAGCCATAAAACTCCTAGGAAAAAAAACACAGGCACTAATCTTTTGGACATCGGCCTTAGCAACATCTTTCTAGATATGTCTTCTCAGGCAAGGGAAACAAAAGCAAAAATAAACTATTGAGACTAGTCCAAAATAAAAAGCTTTTCTACAGCAAAGAAACCATTAACAAAATGACAAGGCAACCTACTGAATGGGCGAAGATAAAATTTTGCAGATGATACATATATACATATCTCCAGTATCTGTATATATATATATATTTATATATATATATATATACATATATATCCAATCAGGGGTTAATATCCAAAATGTGTAAAGAACTTATACAACTCAACCCCCAAACCCACAAATAATCCTTTTTTTAACCCACAAATAATCCTATTAAAAATGGGCAGAGGACCTGAATAGACATTTTTCCAAAGAAGAAATGCAGCTGACTGAAAGACACATGAAAATTTGCTCAACACCACCAGTCATCAGGGAAATGCAAATTAAAACCGCAATGAGATTATTACTTATACCTGTCAGAATGGTTAGACTCAAAAACATAAGAAATAATGAGTGTTGGCGAGGATGCGGAGAAAAGGGAACCCTTGTACACTGTTAGTGAGAATGCAAATTGGGGCAGCCAGTGTGGAAAACAGTATGGAGGTTACTCAAAAAATTAAAAATAGAAATACGTATGATCCAGTAATTCAGTACTGAGTATCTACATAAAGAAAATGAAAATACTAATTTGAAAAGATATATGCAATTCTATTTTATTACAGCATTACTTACGACAGCCAAGATTTGGAAGCAACCCAAGTATCCAATGATAGATGAATGGATAAAGAAGCGGTATATATATGTATATATAAAGGAATATTAATCATAAGAAAGAATGAAAATTGCCATGTGCAACAACATGGATGGACCTAGAGGGTATCACGCCAAGTTAAAAAAGTCAGAGAAAGATTAATACCTTACAATTGCACTTATATGTGGAATTTTAAGAAACGAATGAACAAAAGAGAGACAAAAACCAGATTCTCAAATACAGAGAACAGTTGTGGAGAGGGATGGGGGGATTCATGAAATAGATAAAGGAGATTAAGAGTACACTTACTATGATGAGCACTGAGTAATGTATAGAATTGTTGAGATACTGCACACCTGAAACTAATATAACACTGTGTGTTAATTATACTTCAGTTAAAAAAAAAAAATAGAGCCACTTCTCCTCTGCTGCTATTCTGCTTTCCAGTGGTAACGTCTCCTGTAGATTTTTACCTCCTTTTTACAGTTGACCCTTGAACAATGCAGAGGTTAGGGGCACCGACCCCTGTGTAGTCAAAAATCCACATATAATTTTTGACTCCTCCAAAACTTAACTAGTAATAGCCTACTCTTGACCAGAAGCCTTACTGATAACATATTTTGTGTATGTGTTATATACTGTTTTCTTACAATAAAAAATAAGATAGAGAAAATAAAATGTTAAGAAAATCACAAGGAAGAGAAAATACATTTACAATATTGTACTGTATTTATATTAAAACAACCCTGTGTATAAGTGGACCTGTGTGGTTATTCAGTGGTCAGTTGTGTATGGAAGGGGAGACGGAATACGTATCGTTCTGTTATCATGCTTGTTTTCAAAACCAGGGCTTGTACCATGTGCTTGATATTAAGGAGCGACTTGAGCATTGCATGAACTTTGTGTTAGCTTATGCCATTCGTCTGAGAAACACTAGATGAACACAGAAAACTGTATCCACTTAAACTATACCACATAGGAAATACTCAGAAAGTACACATGCCAACCAGCTAGCAGCTGCCTCAGTTCTCCACTGGGTTATGAGCCATGCCCATCCACCCAGGGTACTGCGGCTCTCTTTTAGATTGCAGGTAACCCTCCGTCCACTACTTCACGAAAAAGCAGAAGCTGCAACCCTTCTGACGCTCACTTCCACAGGCAAACTTAAAGTTTTTTCAAACTAACCTTCCATATTTATTTTAACACATTGGTGTTCCTGAACCTATTAACATGTATAAAATGGTCTACAGTTTGTATTAGCTTATCTTTCTTATGTGTCATTATTGCGGTTCCTTTGTGTGGCTCCCCAACCCCATCTTCCCCATAAGCTCTGTAGTTTTATTGTGCAATTTTGTATAGTGTGGTGATTTTTAGGAATACATGTCACATGATAGTAGAATTGACAATGATAATAGAATCTCAAGATCAAGAGAATCTCAGAAGTTGGTTCTATCTTTAAGCCTTAGACTTGGTAAAAATCCTCTCACTACATACCTATCTAACACCCTGTATACTTTTCCCTTCCTAATGTAAGTGTTTCCTGATCAATAGGCAGTTCCAAGAGGATTTGCCCTTTTTAAAAAAATGTTTTTTTAATTTAAATTCAGTTAGCCAACATATAGTAAGTACATCATTAGTTTCAGATGTAGTGTTCAGTGATTCATCAGTTGCATATAACACCCAGTGCTCTTTTTGTTCCTATAATCTTAATACAGTGCCTGATACATTGTAGGTGTTCAGTTACAATTTGAAATATCTATGCAGATGTGAGTACTTGCATATTTATTTAGAGAATTCACATGTTTCTTTTGACTTAGCAACCAGAATGGTTCCTAAAGCTGTGCTTTACATATTACATATTATTATTGTGAATATTTTAAAGTAGTTGATTGAAATTTGAGGTAGAAATGTTCTTGTACTGACACTTAAATCCACAGCTGATTTTTACAGTAGGATTTATAGTGAATGTGGTAATTCAGTGGTACTACTGTCATTGTTTCTAATTTCAAGAAACTATAAATCCTGTGAATATTTTCTTAAAAATTCATGAATTCATTATATATATTTTGAGAAATTCAGAAAATGTAGAGTGGTAAGTTATTGTCTTAAATTCAGATAAAAGATAAAACTTGGAGAAATAACTAACATAAATAATCTTAGGCTTTCATAATGATGCGATAACTGAAGCACTTGACTCAAACTTTAGTACCTATGAGAGAGATGAGTCTTCTCCTTTAGCTATTCTTCCTCAGTCTATAGCTCTTTTGCTTTCTGATTTCTCTTGAATCTTTTTCTCTGTTATTTAGTATTTTCCAATTCCATATTCCTTAAATAAGGAAGTTTATGGTAAGAAGGTTTGTGGTACTTCCTCAAAAGAATTGAGTTGATGAGTTTAGAAACTATGATAATTATTTTTGCCTTACCTATTTAGTGTATAAAAGAATTTTCTAATTTAACATTGAGTCTCACAATGTTGATTACAGGGCTCAAATTCTCCTACTGTGCAACTTTTCTCAAAATTATAGTCTTTTTAACATTTTATTTTTTTATTTGCAAGAGAGAGGGGGGAGATGGGTGGACTGAGCGGGGGGAGAAAGAGCACACTAATCGGGGTGGGGAGAGGCAGAGGGAGAGGGAGAAGCAGACTCCCAGGTGAGCAGGAAGCCCAATGCGCTGTTCTGGGCTTAATCCCAGGACCCCGGGATCACGACCTCAGCTGAAGGCAGATGCTTAACCAACTCAGCCACTCAGGCGCCCCCTCAAAATTATAGTCTTAATTTAATTTTCCATTGAGGTATTTTAATAGGGGATAATCTTGATTAATCTCCCTCTCCCATAAAACCTGTGGAACTAGATATTTCTTTATATTAGTCAAAAGATACTCTGAAATGGTCTCTACCTGTATTATAGACCCAAACGAAATTGTGGAATTAAAAATTTTACTTGTTCAGTATTTTATTTTGTTGTAATTTCAAACCTATAGAAAATTTGCTAGAATGCAAGAAACTCTCATATGCCCTTTACCTACATTCAGTAATTATGTACATTTTGCCCCATTTGCTCTATCATATTTTATCTACTTTGCTATGCATAGTTTTTTCTTGAATCATTTGAGAGTAAGTTGGAAACATCATGTCCCTATGTCCCTAAATACTTCTGTGTGAATTTCTTAAGAATAAGGACATTCTCTTTTGCAATCTTAAGGAAAATTATCAAAATCAAGAAGTTTAATGTTGATATGGTTCTGTTATCTAATCCATAATCCATGTTCTAGTTTTGTCAGTTGTCCCAATAGTGTCCTCTATAGCTGTTTTTTTTCCCAGTTCAGGATCTAATCCAAAATCATGCATTGCTTTTAATAGTCTCTTTTTAGTCTCCTTTGAATTAGAAACAGTTTCATAGCTTTTCTTTGATTTTCTTGACCTTGACATTTTTGAAGAAAGGACAGTTTTGTAGATCTTTAATTTGAGGTTATCTGATATTTCTTGTGATTAGATTAGATCTAGGTTGTGTATTTTTGCAGAATAAGACACAAGTATGTATCCTTCACAGTTCAACATATCAGGAGGCACATAGGTGTTAGTTCTAGTATTAGTATATATGTATGTATTCATTCATTTATTCATCCATCCATTCTTTTTTTTTTTTAAAGGTTTATTTATTTGAGAGAAAGAGAATGGGGGGAAGGGTCAGAGGGAAAAGCAGACTCCCTGCTGAGCAGGGAGCCCGATGCGGGACTCGATCCGGGGACTCCAGGATCATGACCTGAGCGGAAGGCAGTCACTTAACCAGCTGAGCCACCCATGCAGCCCCAACCATTTATTCTTTTCGATGTGTTTACTCCTTTCCTCAAGCCTAAAATACACAGTGGTTTCAGAATTGATAACCTGTAACACTGGCTAAGCAAACCTACTAACTAAAAGTTCAGTATTGCTTATAATTTTTAAGGTAAAATTTATGGAAAAATGCATAAATGTTTTTTTAAAAATAATTTATTTGGTGGGGGGACAGAACATGCACATGCACAAGCGGGAGGAGGGGCAGATGCAGAGGGAAGGAGAGAATCTCTAGCGGACTCCATGCTGAGCATGGAGCCCCGATGTGGGCTCCATCTCACAACCCTGAGATCATGACCTGAGCCAAAATCAAGAGTCAGATGCTTAACCAACTGAGCCACCGAGGTGCCCCCCAAAATACATAAATCTTAAGCGAATACTTGGGTGGGTTTTTATAATTACATAAACCCACATTCCTATCTCTATCAGGACTTAGAAAGTTTTCATCACCCCAGAAAGCTTCCTGGTGCCCCTTTTCTGTTAATAGTGTCCTCCACCACTGACAACTGCTTTTTTGACTTTTTTTTTTCCATTATAGATTAGTTTATCCTGTTTTAAAACTCTATAGAAATGGAATCATACAGCATATACTCTTCTGTGTCCAGTTCCGTTTTGTGTCATAATATCTGGGATATTCATCTACATTTTTCTTGTTGTTGTTAATAGTTCATTCTTTTTCTGGCTGAGTAGTACATCATTGTATGAAAATACCACAGTTTGTTTATCCATTCTACTGTCATGGGCATTTGGGTTGTTTCCAGTTTGTGGCTGTTCTAAATAAAGCAGCTGTGAACATTGAAGTACAAGTATATATATTTTCATTTCTCTTGAATAAATGCCTATGAGTGGAACTTCAGGGTGATAGGGTAGATGTAGGTCTGTCTTTGTAAAGAAAATGTCAAATTTGTCTCAGAGTAATTGAACCACTTTATGTTCCTATTAACCAGTTAGGAGTTTTCTGGTTGCTCCACATCCTCACCAATACCTGTGTTCTTAGCCCTTTAAATGTTAGCCATGCTATTGGATGTGAGTGATATCTCATTATAGCTTTAATTTGCATTTCTCTAATTACTAATGAGGTTGAGTACTTTTTCCATTTGAAACCCCTGTTTTCAGGAGTTTATGAGCAGACATTTGAAAAAAAAATTAACCAGCCAAAAACTTGGCATTCATGATCTTGGTTCCCTATAAGGTACTTGCTTTAACAAAATTTTGAATAGTCAGCTCTTTTTTTAAAGTTGTAAGCACAAAGAAGAGTAAAGGAATTTCTTTGTTTAAACAGTTAGGGAATATATTTCCAGACAGCTTATCCCAACCAGATTTACAAAGCAAACTTTCCCCTTCTAGAAGTCATCTAAATATGTATGTTCCTGTGGTCCAGTTCCCACAAGACTTTGCTATTCCTTTGCTGTAGTTCATAGCAAATATCCTCTGTCCCTGTTCTCTTTTCTGTCCATTTATGCTTTTAAAATTCTCCCTAGTATATTTTATTTTTAAAATGGCTTTAAATTTTGGCATTCCTTTGCTCATTTTTCCTCCTTCTTGTAGTGCCTACTTGAACAAAACAGTATATGACTTTACCTATTGATTGAAAAACAGTATTAATTTTGAGAGAAGTTGTGGTTAAAAATAGCAGTGATTTTCTTGAAATTAAATTTCTGAAATATAGACTTTAGAAACTACTCTGAAGAGTTGTCACTTAAAGGGCAGGCTTTTAGGCAAGTGTGGATGTCAGCTTGAGTACTTTCACAATCTGTTTTTAACCCACTATCATTTGCATGGTGAACACTTAACTGCTATTGGTCCATAAAGGTGTTTGTGGGTTTTTTGTCGCTTTTATTTCACTTCTCATTTTCTTTAAAATCATTTCCTGAAAACTTAGTACAGAACTGTAGCCTACAGCAGGAAGCGAGATGATCTTCTGGAAATCTTTACTTTTGCTACACTCTGACGATTATTTGCTTCAGGCAAGAGATTTTTGGGTGCTGCTGAAATTTCGGAGATCTGGGAAAATGGGGTAATAACATGACACCAGCTCTTAAGCAGCAACATCTGCTGTGGTTCAAAGCCACACAAAGAAAGCTGCTTAAGCAGTTGAATATTTTGGACTGCACGGACAAGTGTGGTTCGACTGCAAATACTGCAGAGTAGAGGAAACTTAAAGTTTTAGAGAAGTTGTTAAAAAATGGAGTCGTGGAAGATGAGCATCTTTAAAAGACAGACATCACTTTGTCCTCCAAGCTATGGAAGATCTTTGTCAGAACCTGCTTATGCAAATGCAGAGATAGGAACAAGCGTAAAGAGCTATCCATGGCGTGGTCCAGTGAAAAGCAAGAGGAAGAAAAATGAACATGCTGTTTCCAATCTAGGAAAACCACTGGGTGCTTATCGGTGGCAAAGACATCCCAGCTTTAGGTGGAAAGGGGGCAAAAGGGAGAGGTTGGAGACTAATAAGAAAGACTTGGATGAACCGCAACAAAAGGTCCTGCCAAAGATGGTTGGCAATAATGCTTCTTCCTCTGCTAACGAGGTCCTTGGAACATCAACAGAGAAGCTGAACCTGGTCAACACTCAGTCACTTCGGGTTCCATTCACCAGATCTATTTCAGAGCCAGAACCCCGCTGCAATATCAGATTTGTTAGACCGTGGCCGACTTCAGGGAGGCCAGAGGAGTCTGAGCAGCAGGGATATTTCATCCGTGGCATTTTCTCTACTCTTTCCAATGGCTTCTCCAGGATGCTGAGTCTAAAAGGAGAATCAACCAATGAGCCAGTAAGAGAAGGTATATTGTGATGAATAAGGGGAGAAAAAAGGGATGGCTCAATTTTAATTACTATTGGAATTTTAATTATTTGTGTTTTATAATAAGATAACCCATTGTATTTGTTCAGTATAAGACAAATTTATTTAATTTGTATAATTTTTAACAAGTGATAAATACTACTCCAGAAGTCCTCTTTCAATGAATGATAGTAAATAATAGTAAAGAATAGATTTGGTTAAATTAAAGAATTTTTTTTTAATATGTTATACTCTTGAATTCTACTTTGGAGCCTGTGTGAAAAGGGTTTTGTTTGTTTTGCTTTGTTTTTTAACCCTGATTTATCTCCATTGATATGCTTTTGCAAGTTAAATGAGATTTAGAGGAGAAATAATCAAATAATTTCCTCATGCGAAAGTTGAGAATTAAACAATTTCTATTATTATCTTTTCATAAAAACTAACAAATACTAGAACTATTTAGAGCAGAATTGTATTGATAGCTTTTAATTGGTTGGAATTTGATTTGCTTATGTCATAAAAATCCACAATTTGAATATGGAAGCAAGAGATGCAAATTTTGAATTTGTTCAGGTGACAATATAGAAGCTTGTGTTTGATTCATTTCAGACAAAAGAATCATCAATTGCTTTTAAAACCTCATTTAGGACTTGTTTAAATTTAAAAATGTTTTTTATTAATCGTAGCATTGTTAAATCCAAAAAAAGAACTCTTAAAAGTTTTATGTGATTGCCTTGGAAATGATTGACCTTATCTGCTGAACTATTTCAGTTATGTGTTACAACCCATGTTTGTTTGTTTGTTGTTTTTGGAAACCTCAGCACTGAAACTCTGATAGTATCTCCATCCAGTTGAGGTCATTTTTGGACAAGCTCTTGCTATTAGAATAGTTTAGTTTATCTTTATTGTAAGGTTGACCACATCACGAAAGTTTAAACTCTTTAGAAAATTATGGGAGTTGTTGAAGAATTTTGTTTTTGGAGTACAGTTTAGTTTCTTTTAAAATGAAGGTGGAGAATGCAAAAGGGTGACATATCACTGAAAAGAGTTTTCCAAATATATGTGTGCCAGTAATTCAATATTCCTCCGAAACCTTGTCCTCCCTAGATTTTCTTTTGCTCAGTAAATTTTAATGATACTATTAAAATTTTCTTCTTACCCTTGGCTTATAAATAATTACCAAGAGTAAAATATTTTTGATGTGCCTGTATTAACATTCTGTTGAAATTTTTGGAAAACTAGGTTGTTGGATTTTCTTGGATGCCAGTATGTGTGCTTCCTTGTCAGGTGATGACAGGATGATGTAAAGGAGTGTTAAAGGAAATTAAGAGTTTGAAATAAATTCTTAGGATCAGTGCCTCTCAATAGTTAATATGTGTGCATTTGATGAAAGAAAGCTATTACGGTTTGGGGGGGTTTAGGGTTTTTTTAAATATTTGTGTTGATAAAGATTTTGGGCTTTTGTAGTTAACTTTCAGTTTCTAGTAAATTTGCCAAGCTGTTGTCCGCCTAGTATGTGTGATGTGCTCAAAGACTCTGTCCCTACTTTTTATACATTTATGGTTTATTTAAGGAGATACAAAATACTCTGTATTTATTATATTCCTAATATATTTCCTAATATTCTTCATCGCTTATAATTTTAGAGTAATTATACATGTAGAAGCATAAACCGTTTAAGGTGCTATTAGAAGGGATTTCAAGTCCAATAATTAAAGAACAGTACACAGTATTCTTTCCAGTCAGATCAATAATTTTTATTAAACAAACACTGTGATATCCCGTAAGCGCTTCACCAGTGAAGATTCAAGCTCTTAAAACTGAAATATGCTATTTAATACAAAGATTGGAGCTCATTCTTGTCTGGAGATCTCCTTTTCTCAGTGAGCAGTAGCTCCCACCCAGCAGAGAGTCCATGTTCGTGCTTTTCTAACCTTCTGCAGGTGTTAACCTTCCTGCATTTCTCATTCCCCACAAGAGTGGCCCAAGAGACCTGAATTCTACTTCCACCTATGCCAGTTATCATCTGTGAAGTTTCATCTCTGAATCTGTCTTTACACTTTGTGGAATAGTAATTCCTTCCTCACAAGTGATAGATGAAATTTGAAAATGCTATGTACATTATAGTTTACATAACATCTATTCACAGATGCCATGTGAATAAAAAGTGTTGTCATCAGGGTTGCTATTATAGTATTGTAGCAAGGTATGGAATATTAAACTATAGATGTCTTTAAGACTGTGTTAAGAAAATCAGTATATTTCTTAATTTGAAGCCCACTAGTGTTTGTTACTTTTCTTCCTCAATATGAACTGCAAGATGCAAGAGGCATTAAGTAATGTCGTTTGTATTTAAAGCATGTAAAACAGTGTTTGGCACATAGCATTTGTTCGATATATATTAGGTCCTGTTTCTGTTAAGAAAATGAACTTACATTGATAGAGTTTTTTTTTAATGGGAAAGAGAGAGAGGATACCTGATTGTTGAATGTTAAAATTAACAAATGTAAGTAAATTGCAATGTTCTAGTCTTAAATTCTGTGTACCCACACTTGTTCTGAGCATGTGTATGTTCTGATCATAAATAAGCTTCTTGTGCCCTAGCTGACCATAATTACCCTCATGCTTAAAGCAGTGAAATATATCATGCTCAGGGTCCCTAACCACTTTAAGAGAGAGAGGCTCAAAGTCTTCACTACTATTCCATGTTCAACCCCCCAGTTGTGCAATATATATTCCTTTAGCTGATGTAGGTCAGATAATATGTAGGTCAAATGATACAATATAAAAAATACAACTTTACTTTTTATAGCTAAAAGTAATTCCAACTGCTTTGGGCCCATGTCTAAGCATGAGTCAACATGTTTGCAATAGTGGAAGTAAATTGAAACACCCAGTAAGAGAGGAGTAACCATAAGCCCATCACAGCATATCAAATCAACAGAATATCATAGGGCCTACTAGTTGCCACTTACTAGCTATGTGAAACTTAGAAAAAAATCATGTAATTGTAAACATGCATGGAATGTAAACTCTAAGTTACTAGGAGACAGTTTCATTCCTAAATTGTTTTTCTTCCTCTGTCAGTAGGTAGATATAGGAATGAAAGCTTAAAAAAAAAAGTAGAAAAGGAAATTAAATATACCCCATGTAGTTCTCTCTTTCTGATTACAGTGTATGTATGGTTAAACTGATATTATTTATAATGCCATAGTAATAAGAATATTCTCTCCCCAGTGTTAATTATGTTTTTAAATACCCCTAACTTGGGAATTAGAAGACTATTTTTTTCTAGATAATTTTCTTTTAGTATGTTCATTCAATTTTTAAACAAAATTTTCATTAAAAAATCCTATTGGAAAAGACCCTATACATTAATTCAGCAATTGTTTATTGAGTTCCTAAGACACTGTTCTTAGTGCTGGGAATATAGCACATTATTTTATTAAGTAACTAGCAGCTTCCTCGTTTATTCTAGGAAATCATTAACCAAATTAGAAAAAATAAAAGTATTGTAAGTTTCTAAGATGTACATCTAATAAATAGTGGTGAGGATTAATTAGTATAAGAACTTATATAGTGCCTCAGATCTCTATAATTGGACCTTCTATTTACTCTTCATTATAAATTAAAAGAGATGTTTGCAAAATACAGAGAAATATGTTACTTTCTGCCATTTCTCATAAGAATCACTGCATTTCAGGGATGCCTGGGTGACTCAGTCGGTTAAGCGTCTGCCTTTGGCTCAGGTCATGATCCCAGGGTCCTGGGATCGAGTCCTGCATCGGGCTCCTTGCTCAGCAGGGAGCCTGCTTCTCCCTCTGCCTGCCACTCCCCCTGTTTGGGTGCGTGTGCTCTCTCTGAAAAATAAATAAATAAAATCTTTAAAAAAATTGCTGCATTTCAGCTATTTAGTGTAACACCTTGCTAGGATGTTAGCTGTTAATATTTGCTATTAATTAGCTATTAATATTAGCTATTTATATTTGCAGTATTAATATTTGCATATTGTATATTAATATGTACCAAATTATTCTTTTCTACATGACTTCAGCATATGTTTAAAATATTCTGAGTGTCTGTGTTTAAAAATGTTTCATGGAGTTTCTCGTTTCACAGATTTTTCTATTTCTGTAAGCAGTAAGGTTTTTTTTTCCCCCTGCAAAATCAAATAAACTTTCCTCCAATTATAAAAGTAAAAAATCATTGTATAAATTTTTTCAGAGAAAAATATAAGGAAGACCATTAATACAGGTCATAATCCATAGTAAAAAATAAGGATTTTAATTTTTAATTAAGTAAAATTTCTAATTTTATTTTCAGGTACCAAACAGGTCAATGAGAGTTATGTAATATACTGCTTTGTCCTTATGTTGGAGTTAGATCTGAGGTTAAATTCTGGCTCTTCCTCTTTTTAGCTGTGAAGGAGATATAAGTTACCTAATTCTGTTGTCTTTATAAAAAAAAAATAGAGCTATCCCCAAGTGTCCACCAATAGATGAATGGATAAAGAAAAAGTGGTGTATATATACAATGGAATATTACTGAGCCATAAAGAGAATGAAATCTTGCCGTGTGTAGCAACATGGATGGAGCTAGGGAGAATAATTCAATCAGAAAAAGACAAATACCATATGATTTCACTCATGTGGGATTTAAGAAACAAAACAAATGAGGAAAGGGGGGAAAAAAGGAGAGAGAGATAAACCAAGAAACAGACTTTTTTTTTAAAAAAGATTTTATTTATTTATTTGACAGAGACACAGCAAGAGAGGGAACACAAGCAGGGGGAGTGGGAGAGGGAGAAAAGCAGGTTTCCCGCAGAGCAGGGAGCCCGATGCAGGGCTCAATCCCAGGACTCTGGGATCATGACCCGAGCCGAAGGCAGATGCTTAATGACTGAGCCACCCAGGCTCCCTGAAACAGACTCTTCATTATAGAGAACAAACTGGTGATTACCAAAGGGGGGGTGGCAGGGCGGGGTGGGGGGTGGGAATGGGTGAAATAGGTGATGAGGATTAAAGAGTACACTTAATCATGATGAGCACTGGATAATGTGTAGAACTGTTGAATCACTTTATTTTACAGCTGAAACTAATATAACACTGCATGTTAACTATACTGGAATAAAAATTAAAATTTAATAAAAGACAATAGAGCTGTAATATAGATGCTATGAAGTTGTAACAAATATTAAATGAGATAATATGTGTCAAGTGCTTTGCTGAACTTACAGTGGGAGCCCAATTAATAGTAGCTTTAGGGGCACCTGGGTGGCTCAGTGGGTTAAGCATCTGACTTTGGCTCAGATCATGATTTCAGGGTCCTGATTTTGAGCCCTGGCTCAGCAGGAAGTCTGCTTGTCCCTTTCCCTCTGCTCCTCCCCCATTCATCCTCTCTCTCTCTCAAATAAATAAATAATTTTTTTTTTAATAGTAGCTTTAAAATAAAAATAAAGCCATCTGTTCATGAGGATACATCCTGGAGTCTTCTTGGAGTAGATTTAAGAAATGTTTCAATCTTAATTGTACATTTATAAACCCTTTTTTCTTTTTCTTTCTTTCTTTTCTTTCTTTCTTTCTTTCTTTCTTTCTTTCTTCTTTTCCTTTTCTTTCTTTCTTTTCTTTTCTTTTCTTTTCTTTTCTTTTCTTTTCTTTTCTTTTCTTTTCTTTTCTTTCTTTCTTTCTTCGATTTATTTATTTATTTGAGACAGAGAGCAAAAGAGCAGGTGGGGAGGGAGAGAGAAAAATCTCAAGCAGACTCCCCGTAGAGCACAGAGCCCGAGATGGGGCTTGATCTCATAACCTGGAGATCATGACTCCAGCTGAAATCAAGTCAGATGGGACTGAGCCACCAGATGCCCCAATCATTTCTTTTTTTTAAGATTTTATTTTTTAAGTAATCTCTACACCCAGTGTGGGACTCGAACTCACAACCACGAGACCAAGAGTTGCGTACTCTACCGACCGAGCCAGTCAGGCACCCCTATAAATCATTTCTTAACATAACCAGTTTTGTCTAAGTGATATTTTCTAAATATATTCTCAAATTCTGGGAGTACTTTATTTTAGCTTCTTACTTACTAACTGCTTAGTCAGTAGAAGAACCATTGCAATGTTTTTTACAATATGTGGACGTCCCACCCAAGAGCTGTGTGTGTGTATGTACACTTCTATTTGTTCATGACTTCTTTAATTTTTCCATCAGGATTTTGAAAATGTTTTTAATAAAAGAAAAAACCATCACATATTTTATACTTGTGATTGAGCTCTGTTTTTATTGCATACTTTACAGTTAATTTTAAAGATGATAATGAAGTATGTAGATTTTTGTACTGAGCTGTATTTTATTACTGATTATTTATCTGATATTTAAAATCAGCATCCCTTATTTTAGAAGCATAATGTTTAAGGGGATAGAAGATCAGTCTTTGGAGACATGAAGACCTGTTTCTGAACTCTTTGTACGTCATCAGTAATAGTACTACAATAAATATCAATAAAAAATACTGGTTCAGGTCATGATCTCATTTTTCTTATCAAAAAATATTGATATTTACTGTAGTACTACAAATAAGTAGGCAAATGGATGAGTTAGTTCATTTAAAAATCAGACCCATTAATAACAATGGGTCGGAGTGAAGAATGATAATTAAAATGATTAAAAATATTTTAAAATTCTGGCTCTGCCACTCATTAGTAATGTGACCTTGGGCAAATTACTTTATCTCTCAGAGGCTCAGTTTCCTCATTTGTAAGATGAAGTAATATATGCTTTGTAGGTTATTGTGGGGATTAAATGAAATGGGCTATGTATAGTCTATAGCACAGTGCTTGTCAAGTAGTAAGAGCTCAGTGGAAGTTAATGCTCAGTGATGTATTGGAGCCAGCTTGCAGAAGCCAGTCTATTAATGTGTATCTATCCTCAATTGCCGTGTAATGACGTTGCATTGATACCTTCAAATTAACCATGGTGGTTATTTGAGATACCTCAAATACCTCAGAAATGTTGCAAATCAAAAGATGGTAATGGTTGTGGGTGGTAGTGTTTCAAAAGTGGTAGCTGTTAAATTTTTAGCAATGTACCACTGGTAACACCTATTATTATTTAAATCTTTAGAGTTAATAACCACTATTACAAAAAATAGGATTTTGACTCTAGATTTAAATATGCTTCTCACATTAAGAAATTTTATATTTGATTATTTATTTATTTATTTATTTTAAAGATTTTATTTATTTATTTGATAGAGCGAGAGAGCACAAGCAGGGGGAGCAGCAGAGGGAGAGGGAGAAGCAGGTTCCCTGTTGAGCAGGGAGCTCGATGCGGGGCTCGATCCCAGGACCCTGAGATCGTGACCTGAGCTGAAGGCAGATGCTTAACCATCTGAGCCACCCCAGATGCCCCTATATTTGATATTTTAGAGTATCAATCGAAGTTGACTACTGAGTTGTATTAAATAGGTATCTATTGAGACGTATTGTTCTTATCATTCTTTTTCCTGTTACTTAACTAACATTGAAATGTCTGGGATAACCTATGTACGGTGGACAATTATTTTAAGGTGTTTTTTGCTGAGGTATGCTAGCACTTTTTGCTAAGATCATTTTTTGTTTAGTTTTGTTTTGGTAAGTCACCTGTAACTATGTTCCTACCTCTCAGATTACACAGTAATGTTTTTTGGATCTTATTATCAAGTGATTATGAGATCAGAACTGTGTATTGCTTTTTTAGCCCCTTGAATAAAATGTAATCCTCTTCTAAATTTTAGAATGTAAATAACGCTGTAGAAATTATCTCTAGTGGGGGCGCCTGGGTGGTTCAGTCAGTTGAACATCTGGCTCTTGATCTCAGCTCAGGTGTTGATCACAGGGTAGTGAGTTCAGTTTCCACGTTAAGTGCCAAGCCCAGCGCCTAGGGGGAAAAAATTATCTCTAGTGAATTCATTCATGGTGCTTTTATTATTTAGCAATTTTACTTTGAAATGATTTAAATTTTTGCAGTCATTTTTATTGATAACTTTTTCTGCTTGTTTTTCATTTTGGTACTTTATGTTTTTAAAATTATTTTCACCTGGATTTCTGGTTCATTAATATGTGCTAAGTACCTCCAATGTTAACAAAATGAGTAATTATTTTTGCCTCATACTTAAGTAAATCCAACTAATATAAAAATTCAAGCTAATTATTAGGTATAATTGATAAAAAAACTTACTTTTATTTATTTCCCTTATTGAATTTGTACCAAAGGTTCCAATGAAGCTATTCTTGAAAGTAAAATTTTCTTGTTCTTTTTGTCTCATGCTTAAATGATCAGATTTCACTCTTTCCGTGTGGTTTTGCAATTTCTGAGCAATCTGACAAATAAAATGAAAAAACTATGTGCTTTATGTGCAAAGACTTTCCTTAACAAATAACTGGCTAGCTTGACTTTTTTGGCTAAAACAAAGTATTTAACTTATATTCACCAAGTCGTTGAGAAATAAATGTATAAGAGAGAGCCCAGTATCCTAAGTAATAAAATTTCTTAGCCAATTTATTTATTTATCTGAAATATCCTAGTCCATTTCCTAAAAAAGGTTATTTAGCTGTTATCCCATGTTCTGGCTGCCAGTATCTTTTTTCATGCCAAATTTCTGGAAATTTGAGTTGTTGAGCCTTTCATTACCAAGCCCTGAGATAATCAGAAGACATTCTTTGTTGAGATATTAGGCAAAGGATCCAGTCCAGTGTGGTCAATGGTAGTTAATGGTGACATCAACCATAGAGTAGTTTTTTTAGACTATGCCTAATCTTGAGTGCTGAGCCACCTCTAACCTAGGATAGAATTTATTTCTTCATAGGTAATCTGTTGGTTCACTTAGAGGCATGATGCCATAAACTTGTACCTGTCCCTCAGTGTTAGATTTTGCTATTAATCTCAGTTTCCAAAATTAGAGATTCTAATGTTAGGGCCTAGGCTAAAAACGAGTAGAATTCTCAATTAACCATTCTAAAACTTGCCTTGTCATCCAAGAAATATTTTTTGATGTATGTTGCAACTGGGTCAATTTTTTACTCCTCAGTCCTTTAAAAATGAGTTGTTCCTTGGTTTACTAGTAAAGTCTTAAGAAACAAGAAGCAAACAACAATAATAACAAAACAGAAAGGATTCAGTTTTAGTTTTAAATATTGTGATTAATAATTTATTTCACTGGCTGAAACTTTATGGTGTGATTTATACCAAACACTAGTTGTCTCTGTCATTTACCTTAGAGCGAAAATTTCTTAATGTAACTGGATCTGGATCTTCAGTGTTGACTCCCCCTTTTTTTCCTTCATCACCAGCAACCAAGGGTGATACAGAATGAATGTAGCCCATCATCCATGTTCTAGTAGTTTACAACATGGTGAGGAGGCGGATATGTAAAAGATAAATAACACAGTCTCTGACAACATGTCATTTGAAATAGGTTTGGATTAATAAAAGTCTCCCAAGTAAAGGAAAGGAATTAGGGGTATTCTACAAAGGGAACAATGTGAGTGTCAGGAGTATATCTAGGGAATGGTGAGAAGTTCACAAAGTGAAAAACATAGAGGGTGGGAATGTGAGTACATGTGACTACAAAGGAAAGCGAGTTAGTGTTTTAACTGAATTTGAGAATAAAGAAGTAGAGCAAGTTTAAAGAAGTAGAGCAGTGAATATGTGTTTAGTAATTTCTAAATGCTTGGTTTTTCTGAGTACTTTATATTCATTTATCTGGTTTACTCCTCTGAATAATCCTGTGGGTAGTTGGAAGAATTCTCCTTTTAAAAGTAAGGAATTAGAGAATCAGAAAAGCTCCAAACATCTCTAAGACTGCCCAGCTAGTAAGTGGTAGATCCCAGGTCTCTCTCTGACTTCAAGCCCCTCTTCTTACCTCTCCATTTTGTGGCTTTCTGAGCATATGATGTCTGAGAAGTTTTCAGGAACCTGGGAGTATCTGCCCATTGAGCACTGAGAAATAACGGGGCAGTAGTTCAACAGCAGAGATCGGTTTCTATGTGAAGATTTACATTTGGGAATCATGAGCACATGGATGCTGAAGCCACAGGAGTGGATGAAATCACTCAGGCAGGGGCTGTGGGGGTAGTGAGAGTGTCAAGGCTAGCACCCTGACCTTGGCACATCTGGCCATCTTATTTGAGGCTAACCAGAGCCTATTAGCAGAGCCACTCAACTTTTGTGATTATTGATTAGGAGTTTACCCATTGTGTTGGCAGGCTTACTATTCTTTCTTTTATACACACACATATACTTTATTTATTTTTATTTAACAGCTTTGTTGAGATATAATTTACATACCATACAGTTTATTCACTTAAAGTATACAACTCAACTGAACTTTCGAGTTATGGTAACATATACATACCATAAAATTTACCATTTTAATCTTCTTAAGTGTAGAGTTTCAGTAGAATTAAGTACATTCACATTTCTGTACAACCATCACTACCATCCATCTCTGAGTATTTCATCTTCCCAAACTGAAATTCTGTATCCATTATACAGTAACTCCCCTTTCTTCTCTCTCGCCAGTCCCTGGTAACCAGCGTACTTTCTGTCTGTATGAATTTGCTAGGTAGCTCATGTATGTGGAATCACAATGTTTTCCCTCTCGTACAATTTAATTGTTTTAGTATATTCAAAGAGTTGTGTAACCACACTGCAATAAATTTTATAACATGAAAAAAGAAACTATTTATTAGCAGTCACTTTCCAATTGCCCACCACCTTACCCCAACCATAGGTAACTACTAAAGTATTTTCTGTCTCCATAGATGTGCCTGTAGATTTCATATAATGGAATCCTATAATATGTGGCCTTTTGTGTGTGGCCTCTTATTAGTATAATGTTTTCAGGGTTCATCTATGTTATAGCATCTGTCAGTGCTTCATTTCCTTTTATGGCCAAATAATATTCTGTTATATGGATATAATACATTTTGTTTATATATTCATCAGTTGGTAGACATTGGCTTGTTCTACTTTTTGGCTATTATGAATTAAATTGCTATGACCATTCATAAACAAGTTTTTACATGGACCTATGTTTCATTTCTCTTGGGTATTTACCCTTGTATTTTGTAAAGGATCTATCCTACGTCCAAAATAAGGATGTGGTGTTTTGAGACTTTTAATCATATTCAGTTTTCCATTTTTATCTAAACATGTTACAGTCTTGCTATTTGATTCATGTTTCATATCTGTGTGTTCATTTAATAAATGTGCAAGATATTTATAAGATTTTAGTCTTAATTTGAGTACTTTGAGTAATTATCAATTTCCAACATCTGTGTTTTTCATCGTGATCTAGTGTTTCCCACTGGTAGCTTGATTAATGAACGTGGCTATTTGTCTTCATTGCCGGGATGATTGTCATATTTTTATCTGCCTGAGGCAGTTTTTAGTCAATTTCTCATGCTCAAGGCTGGTATATCTTTGTGAGGAAGCAAAGAGAAGAGTAAGATGAGTAATGACTCTGAATCTTTGATTATGAAACCCTATCCATATGAGTAACAGGTTCTTAATGACTGAGCTTGAGTCAGTAAACCACAGGCATTTTTTCCTGCCATTCTCATGTGAATTTTCTCATTGAGGTATCCTTAGTCTCTTAGTATCTAATATATGGATTTGATGATGATTATTTATTCACTTGCTTTTACAAAACAGAAATTCTGTGTTCTGTCCATTTTCACCAAAATGTCAAAATAGTTTGAGGCTTTAAGGGATACCAATACAGTTATAACTCAGCACAGTATATAACCATAACCTTGGCCAAAATAAAGGGTATTTTGAATGCTATGTGTGTGGTTTGTTGTTCTGAAGAAAAGTGGTATCTGGTGGTTAGAACATATGAGTTGCTGTCAGCATTTGTGGGTTTATTCCCAGATCTAAGCTTTTTTAAAAGAGAGGCAGAGCCCATGCCTGGTATATGTTTAGTACAGTGTTTTATATACTACAGATGTAGAGTAAATACTAGTGATGATTTTATACTACTGGCAAAATAATATACAGCAAATTACTGACAATAAATGTAAAATAATGATCACTGGTCATGGGTATTTAGTGATTCCATTCTTCAAATTTTCTTTGAGAAAGGCATGATTAACATTCCCAAGTAGTAGTGATGGTATTTTAAGCAACTTATAATGAACCTTTTTTATTCAAAGTGTTTAGACATTGCTCTCTATCCAAGGGACTACTGAAAACTCTACCTTTTGGAACTCATCCATTTCACAGTAGAACTTACCAGAATCATAGAGTAAGGAACATTTTTAAGAATGTGATGATTCTAATGTGTGGAGACTAGGCATTGATATTCTAGTATTAATGTTTTATTCACCTCCATCCTCTTGACAGCATCCTAAAGCAGGAGTTTTAAACAATAAACCTTCTTGTAATATTATTTGTCCTTGAGTTGGATGGAGGTGTTCTGCTTTTAAAATAAGGTAATAAAGGTCCCTTTCTAGTTTATTAAAAACAGATCGATGGCATTTAAAAGTTGTTTTCAATTTAAAAATTTTAAAATATTTAACATTTTGGTAACTGGCTATGTCTATAATAAAATATAAAGTATTTAAATGAATTCACATTTATAGATTTGATGATTTTATATTTAACGGTAACTTGTTGAGTTGCTTTTTGACCTATGAATTAGCTTTAGGGCATGGCTTTTTTTTTTCCTTCCTTCTTCCAAGTTTTTATTCAAATTCCAGTTAACATACAGTGAAATACTAGTTTCACATGTAGCATTTAATGATTCACCGCTTACATATACCACTCAGTGCTCATCCCAGCATGTAGGACATGGCTTTTCAAACAGTGTTTTATGAATACCTGTTGTCCACAGTGAACAGGGGTTGGTTGCTAGTAGAAATCATGATTGTAACTGGTTTATTAATCCTCTCTAATTTATACTCCAATTTATTGGATTGACAGTTATGCCTCAGATATTGCTGTTAGTCTCCAGTTTGAGATTATATTCCTTTGAATAATGCTTTCCTGTTCCTGTCCTCTATTGAATTCTAAATGTATCATTTTGTTCAGCCAAAGGGAATTTAATATTTTCTTCTGAATCCCATTTCTTCTAAAGCAAGTGTTCATTACATTTTTTTTAAAATAATGAAACCCTATTAATAGGACCATTTTTGTTATTTTTAGTCAGTTTTCTTTGTCAGCATTAGATTACTTCAAATATTAGATGCAAAGGGACCTTTTATCCAAGGGTAAATAGTATTGGAAAATACCACTTAAAATAAATAATTTAAAGCGGTTGCCAGAATTTCATACTAAATAATGTATATGTGTGTGTATGGCGGTGGGTGAGGGAGGACGTGATGGATGATTGAGAATTTATCTTGAAAAAGTATGAAGTGGGAATTTATGGAAGTTTTTTATTTTAAACAAAATTTGGGTTATAATTGCAATTGCAGCTATGCATTCATTATTAAAATAAACCAAGAACTAGAAGTGAAATTTTGTTTGGAATGTTTTATCTGAACAAAGGTGTGCTATTGCAGTATGACATCCTTCTTCACATTTTACTTTATCTGTGCAGTTATTTTATTACTATATATGATTGTGTGAGTATGTGTATATATAACAAAATCATTAGAAGAATCTATTCTTTCTACATTTTAAAATTTATACCTATTTCAGTTTATTGGAAAACTAGGCCCTTGTGCTATATTCTTTTGCTGCATTGTTTTAATTTAACAACACAGTTTTAAAATAAAAGTGTAAGAGGTAAAGCACAAGGTTGAATTCTGGGGAAAGAATAAATAGTTAATAATTTATAAAAAATGAAATAGGATGAAGTTATGAATATATCTGAATATTTAGATTTTGATAATCATGCTTCCATGTGGAGTTCTATATTTTTAGTATGTATATATACTAAATGAATATTAATGTAAATTGTATCAGCCCTTGGGGTAAAATACAGAATGCTGAGTAACTGTATTAAAGAATTAAATGCTCTCTATCTATAGACATCAAAAGATCTCCGAGCTATGTTATAAAATAAACAACAAAAGTACTGCATATTTTGGGGGTTCTTTGTAGTTTTTAGACCCTTTCACATCTGTTATTTCGTAATAAGTACATTGTGGAGAAAGTAATAAGTTTATTTTATGGGGAGAAACATTTTGTATGTGGGGCTAAATATATTTCCTGAAGGAAGCTCTTTCCCCTTTTAAGGCAACTTTGGATTTAGAAATGAGAAATGGAAGACCCTGAGAGTTTGAATCTTTTACCAATCTACTATCTCTATTCTTCTATCTTTAATTTAACTACAATAAGTTGAGCCTTGATCATGGGTAAAATTCAGTAACTTTTACTGAATGCCTTCCCTTCCTCTGACAGAGATAGACCAAAGATTATAATGGGAAAAGTGATCAAAGGGTGGCAGGCAACCTACCAATATCAGTGCAGTATGTTGGATGTCTTTACTTACTCTTCATTTGGCTGTTAAATGCAGATGATAATAGTACAGATGAATTTTGCCTCCCTCCCCAAACACATATGCCTATGCAGAGAAGTATATGTAGAGGCTGTAGTTGGACTGCTTAGTCTGTAAAGTTCTTTCCAAGTGAAGATCTGTGTTCTCTTGCTATGGTGTTTATCTTCAGCTCTCTCCTCAATTCAGTTGGTCACTCACTATCCAGAGCACCAGGATTGAGAACTTATTTCAACCATAGGTTTGTTTCTTGATTTACTCACAGTGGTTTTGAGTGTATTACTTTGTATAGTTTTCTTAGTGATTGCTTGAGAGCTATTACAATATTCATATATGACATCACATTTTACTGGTGTCAACATTTTACCACTTTGAGTGAGTGAAGTATGGAAATCTTTTCTTCCATCTAGGTCCCTTTAACCTTCCCACTTTAAAATATCATTGCCTTGAGTATCAGATGGTATTGTAATTTTTGCTTCAATCAAAAAATATTTATAAAGCTCATGAGAAGGATAGACTATTATATGTCATATTTCTGCTCTTTCCACCATTTTTTTCCTTGCTGATTCTCTAAAATTCCTCTTTTTGTTATTTTCTTTCTCTTAGAAGAATTCCCCTTTGTCATTCTCTAAGGGTACATCTGTTAGTAAAAAGTTGTTTTAGTTTTCCTTCATCTGAGAATGTTTTTATTTCCCCTTCATTTCTGAAGGGTAGTTTTACCAGGTACAGAATTTGCAGTTGACAGTTTTTTTCTTTCAGCACTTGAAAAATGTTGTCTCACTTCTGTCAGGCCTCTGTGGTTTCAGATGAGAAATCCACTGGAATTTGAATTGGTATTTCCCAGTAGGTAGTATCTCTCTGTTTGCTTTCAAGATTTATTCTTTGTCTAGTTCTCAGAAGTTTAATTACGATACGTCTTATCTTGAATTTCTTTGGGTCTGTCCTATCTGGGTTTGCTCAGCTTCTTGAAGGGTAGACCTATATCTTTTGCTAACCCTTCTGGGAGGACTTCAGCCATGATTTTTTCATACTCTTTTATCCCTGTTTTATTTCACCTCTTCTGGGACCCCAGTGATACAGATGTTTGATCTTTTAACAATGTTCTGCAGGTCTTTATTCTTGAAATTTATTATTTTTTCAGGCTCTTTTATCTCTGTAGCTCATTTATTTAGTAAATTCTGTTGATCCGTTCTCAAGTTTGCTGAATCTGTCTTCTGTCATCTCCATTCTACTATTGTGCTGTTCCAGTGAGCTTTTTATCAATGTTATTTTATTTTTCAGTTTATAATTTATATATGGTTCTTTTTTGAACTTCTATTTCTTTGTTGGGATTTTCTTAATTTGTTTCAACAGAATTTCCAATTGATTGTGAAGCACTTTATGATGGCTGCTTTAAATTCCTTCTCAATTTAAACATCTGATTCATCTCAGTTGATTGTCACATTCAAGTTGTAATATTCCTGTTTTTTGGTATAATACAGAATTTTTTTTATTGAATCTTGAATAATTAGCTATTATGTTAGGAAACTCTGGGTCCTATTTAAATCTTTTATTTTATTTAAAAAATTTTTTTAAATCTTTTATTTTAGCAGGCAGTCACCCTATTTAGGTTAGCATGTAACTACAAGCTTTCTGTTAAAGGGTATGGTTCCATTGACAATTTAAGTTTCAGATCTGTTGCAATACTGCTTGGTCTCCTTGGTTTATCTGGGCCTCCTAATAGTCCCTGCTGGCGTTAGGTGAGGGATTGAAATGAGCTTCCCCAGAATAAGCCATCTGTGCCTCTAGGAGGGAGAAAGTTGTTTCCAGCCCATGGGGACAGAGAGGCTTTCCAGGCTGGGCTGCTGTGGCAGGATTCCACTGCCTGTGGGAGACAGAGAATGGTTCCCAGCCTGGGCCCATATTGTGGTGGCACACTCTCTCCTGTGCCTCACTTAGCTACCTAGTGTGTCTCAGTAGGAGAGGGGAGTGTTTCTATGGGCTGCTCAGTTTGCACTCCCTATCAATATGCCCTCACCAGTGCTGTTAGGCTTGCCTAATGTTGTCGAAAGGAATGAGCCTATGTAGGCTGCTTTCTGTTGCTAGGTTTGGGGCTAGGCCTGGGTCACCTTCTCCTGAAGAAGGGTTACAAGATGTCCTGCTGCGGTGTTCCTCCAGACCTAGGGCCCTCAGCATGTCAGCCATATTTCCATTTTCAGAGTTCTTCTTGTTCTTTTTTTTTTTTTTTTAAGATTTTTAAAATTTTATTTATTTGACAGCACAAGCAGGGGGGAGCAGCAGAGGGAGAGGCAGAAGCAGGCTCCCCGCTGAGCAAGGAGCCTGATGTGGGGCTCGATCCCAGGACCCTGGCAGACGCTTAACTGACTGAGCCACCCAGGCACCCCTCCATTTTCAGAGTTCTGTGGCTACCTTTTGAAGTTTCGATGTTTATAGTGATCTTTATTAGGGAGTAGTAGGAAGAATTGAGTCTATACCATGCTGTCTGGTCCAAGGCTCTTTCTTAATTGTTTCTCATGTTTTCTTTAGAGAGACTAGCTTGCCATCATCCATATCAATTTTCTGCAGTTGTTAAATGATATGACTCTTCTATATTCTTCCTTATCACAGCTTTTACATGGGATCTGAGCTCTTTTCCAACATAGATCTCACTAGTTTTTGAAATTCTGTCTCATTTGGAAGACTAGCAGTTTAGCTGTGCAGTTATTTTGTACTCATACAGTATTCAGCAGTGATCAACAGAGGTTCAGGAATGGATTCAAGTGGGAATTGATTTTTATAAGGGGTCAGTTAACTAGTGAACATTTCTGTGTTTGGTAAACTTTAATATCTGTGTGAAAATTTATAACTGTGAGGACTATAGTGAATATTTATATAAGTAAAAACCTACCTAGATACCTGTGTCTTTATGCTTTTTAAGTTGTTACATTATTTTAGAATTTTTTAAAAAAACTTGGAAGTCCTCTAATCAAACTACAGTTCAGTAAAATAAAGTCAAGAGAAGATAAAACACATGCCTAATATTAAGCTTACCTTATAATTTATAATCCAAACAGAGAGGCTTGTGATGTTTGAAAGGGGCACCACTAACAATTACTTAGGGACAACAGGTGTAATCTGGGACAAGTGGTCATCTACCGAGACCAAATTACCAAAAAGTACAAAATCTAGTTTGATGAGACTACAAATCTTTTGACTCCTGGGGGTAACTCAGATGTAGCATATGATTGTAGTCATATGTCAAACTACTTTGGTTCAAATCCTCACTTTACTATTTATTAACAGTGTGACTATGATCAATTTACTGAAATGCTCTAAGCCTCAGTCTCTCTATGTGTGATACGGAAGTAGTGATAATACCAACCTCACAAGGCTTCTGTGTAGCTTAAATGAGATTATGCAGGTAAAGTCCTTCGTACAGTCAGTGGCTAGCTCTTAGTAATAAGCACCATGTTTATTGGTGCTATCATTACTGTTATTTATAAAATTCTAGGATCAGAAAATACAACGGTTAAAAGTGAAGTCTGATAGTTTTAATGGGAGATTAAGAGTCAGTGTGGGGTTCTATTTCTGTTTTGCTCCTGATTCTCTTGGACTCTTTGGGAAATGGCTTAACCTTTTTGTGTCTAAATCTTGCCATCTAAAGCTAGAAGAGTCCTGCCATCTGCTCATTTCATGGAAGATGGTAAAGAAAATTTTTGAAAATGCTTTGAGATCTGTAGGAGAAAGGTGCTATATAAATGGATAGCTTTATTCATCTCTGCATTGACATTAATTTGCTCATTAAATATATATACAGTTTTTAATCAGCTTAACTAGTAATCAAAAGCTACTATATATGTATAATGTGGGAGTGTTGATACTTCTGTTAAAACATTTCCTTCTAGGGGCTCCTGGTTGGCTCAGTCGTTAAGCATCTGCCTTTGGCTCAGGTCATGATCCCAGGGTCCTGGGATCAAGCCCTGCATCGAGCTCCCTGCTCAGCAGGAAGCCTTCTTCTCCATCTCCTACTCCCCCTGCTTGTGTTCCCTCTCTTGCTGTGTCTCTCTGTCAAATAAGTAAATAAAATCTTTAAAAAAAAAATCCTTTTGTGTTTTCTTCTTCATTTAAAAAATGTAGATCCTTATTGCCACATTATATTAGAAATCTATATAAAAATCAGTATGTGTAAGTTCTAGATATTAACTGAATAATTCCTTATTTTCTACTTAGTTTTAATTCAAATGTAGTTTTGATTTCTTTTAAAGAAACAAAAAAGGATGAAAGTAGTGACAAGGAATGGTTGAATAATTATAATGATAATAAAATATGCGCTATAAAGTACCTTAAAAGAACATTTAGCTTCTGCCACAGAATTGTACTTTAATGAATTCAATTCAATTAATTATTGATCAAGTGGCTGCTATGTGCATAAAAATGATGAGAGAGTTCTTTTCCTCAGATGCTTATAGTCTAGTAGGAAAATAAAAATATAACTACTTTTTCATTATCATTAATGGTATAGCTAATCTTTTCAAAGTTGGTTGGAAATAGAGGCAGTATATGAAATAAAATCTTATAGAAGAGTTTCGCTATTTTAAATTAGCTAGATTTAGCTAAAGATTTTTAAAAGGTTCAAAGAGTCAAATGGTCAGATCAGAAAACATATACATAAACGTTTCAAATTTGCCAGATGATTTCTCATTGGGGTCCAGAATCAATGCTAATTTTTTAAAAATATTTTATCTATTTATTTATTAGAAAGAGAGCAAGCGCACACAAGTGGCCAGAGGTGGGGGGCAGAGGGAGACAGAATCTCAAGCTGAGTTTGGAGCCCAACATGGGGCTCCATCCCATCACCCTGAGATCATGACCTGAGCCAAAATCAAGAGTTGGATGTTAACCAACTGAGCCACCCAGGTGCCCTAGAATCAGTGTTAATTTATAATTTTTTTTAATAAAGGAAAAAATTATGTTATTCAAGAGAATAAAATGCTTGAAAACTTGTAATCTAAAAAACTATCTTAGGAGGTTTTTTTTTCTTCAGATAATTTCCCCATAATTCACTTTGAGATTGTGATTTAGTCTGAATAATTTTTATTACAAAAGTAATTCTGAGGAATTGAAAGAAATTCAAGATTTGAAAATAAAATTAAGTGGAAAATTATATTCTAAACTTATGAAATGTATTTTATTTTATTTTTTTAAAGATTTTATTTACTGATTTATTTGACAGAGAGACACAGTGAGAGAGGGAATACAAGCAGGGGGAGTGGGAGAGGAGAAGCAGGCCTCCTGCCCAGCAGAGAGCCCGATGCGGGACTCGATCCCAGGACCCTGGGACCATGACCTGAGTCGAAGGCAGATGCTGAACGACTGAGCCACTCAGGCGTCCCTGAAATGTTGTATTTTAAATGTAAAATGGAATAATAAAAATCCAGGTATAGGTTATGAATATTCAAATAATTTACTTACTCTGAGATTTTTCTATTCACTTATACATGAAAGAGAATGTTAGGATGGGAATAAGTTATCTCAGTGATAGGGCAATATGAACAATGACATTTAAATAAAATGTAAATGCTATAATTTAATGTTTATAGTTGCATGTGGATTAGAAAATTAAAGGTAATATTTATTTTGTTTTTAAGGGTACTTTTTGGTATGTTTTGGCACTGGCAGTCAGTCCCTTTTTATTTTTTTGCTTCAGTTACAGATCTCTGAAATGCTACCAAAGAAGATGAATGAAATAGTCTAATAATTATTAAGATTAGAACACAAGCTTTAGGAATTTGTAGATAGAAGTTAAAGGCAAAAAGTTTATTATAATATTTAGAAATAGATCACATGCCAAGAAACTTTATGAAATCACAGTCTACCATCCAGTTTGTTAATACATAAACTGGCTTCTTTTTTAATACCTCATTTTCCCTTTCTGTCACCAAATCTAATTCATCATCAAGTCTTGTGTGTTTTTGCTTGTTTGTTTTTAGCACTTAAAAATTTATTTTTTATGAACTTTTTAAAGTTTCTTCTACCACGATGCTGGTTCCAGTTGACCATCTTAGCTTCTGTATTTATTTCCTAGGGCTAATATAACAAATTACATTACATTACAAATGACTTAAAACAACAGAAATTTATTCTCTCACAGGTAGGAGGCCAGAATTCTGAAATCTAGGTGTGAGAAAGGTTGGTTCCTTTTCAAGGCTTTGAGGGTGAATCTGTTCCATGACTTTATCCTAGCTTCAGGTGTTCATTGGCAGTCCTTAGCTTTTAGCTTCATCACTACAATCTCTTTCTCCATCATCACATGGCCGCCTTCTTTGTGTGTCTTTTCTGTGTCTTCAGATCTCTCTCTCCTTAAAGAACATGAGTCTTACTCCAGTGTGACCTCATCTTTACTTGACATTTTACGGGAAGTCCAAGACAGGGCAGTTAGGCAATGGAAAGAAATAAAGGAATTCAGGGCGCCTGGGTGGCTCAGTGGGTTAAGTGTCTGCCTTTGGCTCAGGTCATCATCCCAGCGCCCTGGGATCGAGCCCGTGTCAAACTCCTGCTCAGCGGGGAGTCTGCTTCTCCTTCTGTCCCTACCCCCCCACCCCCCGCTCGTGCTCTCTCTCTCAAATAAATAAAATCTTTAAAAAGAATAATAAAGGCATTCAGATTAGGAAGAAAAAAAATGAAACTTTCTCTATTTTATTTTTTTTAAGGTTTTATTTATTTGACAGAGAGACACAGAGAGAGAACATAAGCAGGGGGAGTGGGAGAGGGAGAAGCAGGCCTCCCGCTGAGCAGGGAGCCCGATGCGGGGCTCGATCCCAGGACCCCAGGATCATGACCTGAGCTGAAGGCAGACACCCAACACCTGAGCCACCCAGGTGCCCCAACTTTCTCTATTTTAAAGATTGATTGATTGATTGATTTTAGAGTGAGACAGAGACAGAGAGTGCAAGCAGGGGGAGGGTCAGAGGGAGAGGGAAGCAGGTGCCCTGAAGAATAAATATTATTAAAATATCTATGTTACCCAAAGCAGTCTACACATTTAATGCAATCCCTTTCAAAATACCAGCAGCATTTTTCACAGACCTAGAACAAACAACCCTAAAATTTGTGTGGAACCACAAAAGACCCCAGATAGCCAAAGCAGTCTTGAAAAAGAAAAGCAAAGCTGGAGGCATCACAATTCCAGACTTATATTACAAAGCTGTATTGATCAAGACAGCATGGCATTGGCACAAAAATAGAACATAGATCAATGGAGCAGAATAGAAATCCCAGAAACGGACCTACAACTATATAGTCAATTAATCTTTGACAAAGCAGGAAAGACTATCCAGTGGAAAAAAGACACTCTCTTCAACAAATGGTGTTGGGAATACTGGACAGCAGCATACAAAAGAATGAAACTGGACCACTTTCTTACATCATACACAAAAATAACTACAAAATGGATTGAAAGACCTATATGTGAGACTGAAAATCATTAAAATCTTAGAGGAGAACACAGGCAGTTACCTCTTTGACAAAAAACAAGTCTTAATAAATTTAAGAAGGTTGAAATCATATCAAGCATCTTTTCTGACTATAATTTTATGAAAGTAGAAATCAGAACAGGAAAACTGGAAATTTGTAGATATGTGAAGATTAAACAGCATGTCCTTGAACAATCAGTGGGTCAAAGAAGAAATCAAAATATCTTCAATCAAAGAAAAATGGGAACATAACATAAAACTTAGGAGATGCAGCAAAAGCAGTTTTTTTTTTAAGATTTTGTTTATTTAATTGACAGAGAGAGACAGCATGAGAGGGAACCCAAGCAGGGGGAGTGGGAGAGGGAGAAGCAGGCTTCCAGCCGAGCAGGGAGTCTGATGCAGGGCTCAATCCCAGGACCCCGGGATCATGACCTGAGCCGAAGGCAGTCGCTTAACCAACTGAGCCACACAGGTGCCCCAGCAAAAGCAGTTCTAAGAGGGAAGTTTACACCAATAAATGCCTACTTCAAAAAATAAGAGAAGTCTCAAGTAACCTAACTTTTCACTTGAAGGAACTCGAAAAAGAAGAAAAAATGAAGTCCAAAGTTAGTAGAAGAAAGGAAATGAAAAAGATTTGAACAGAAATAAATGAAATGAAGAATAGAAGAGACCGATGAAAGTAAGAGCTGGTTCTTTGAAAAGATTAAAAAAAAAAAGTAGACTGATGAGGAAACAATGAGAAGTCTCAAATAAATAAAATCAGGAATGAAAGGGATGTTATAACTTTTACCACAGAAATACAAAGGATAAGAGACTACTGTGCTCAGTTACACCATAACAAATTGAAAAACCTAAAAGCAATGGATAAATTCCTAGAAACATAGAATCTGTGAAAACTGAATCGTGATGAAATAGAAAAATTGAGCAGATCAGTTACTCAAGAGAATGAATTAGTGACTGAAGATCTTCCAACAAATAGAAGCCCAGTTCACAGCTTTACTGTGAATTCTACCAGCCATTCAAAGAATTAATACCAGTCCTTCTGAAACTCATCTAAAAGGTAGGAGGGAACTCTTCTAAACTCAATTTACCTTGATACCAAAACCAGACAAGGATGCCAGATAAAAAGAAAATTACAGGCTGATATCCCTGATGAACATAGATGTGAAAATCCTCAACAAAATATCATCAAACAACATTTAATAATATATTGAAAGGATCATACATTATGATCAAGTGTAATTTATTCCTGGGATACAAGGATAGTTGAACATGCCAACATCTATAAATTTTGTTCATCACATTAATAAAATGATCAAAATCACATGATTATCTCAATAGATGCAGAAAAAGTATTGACAAAATTTAGTACTCTTACATGATAAAAACTCTCAACAACTTATGTATAGAAGCATTTTGCCTCGAGAGCAGAATAAAGGCTGTATATGAGAGCCCTGAAGCTAACCTACTCAGTGGTGAAAAGCTAAACTATCTTCCTCTGAAATCAGGAGCAGGACGAGGAAACCCACCTTTATTACTATTATTCAACATAGTACTGGAAATATTAGAGCAATTAGGCAAGAAAAAGAAATAAAAAGTATCCAGATTGGAAAGGAAGAAGTAAAATTGTCCTTGCAGATGATATGATCTTAAATATAGAAAACCTTGAAGACTTCATCAAAAAACTGCTAGAACCAATAAACAAATTCAGTAATGTTCCAGTATAGAAATAGATAAAAAAAAATCAATTGCATTTTTATATGATAACAGTGAACTACTGGAAAGAGACAGTAAGAGAACAGTCTCATCTACAATCGCATCAAAAAGAAAGATACTTAGGAATAAATTTAACAAAGGAGATGGAAGATCGGTACACTGAAAAATAAAAGACATTGATGATAGAAGTTGAAGAAGGTACAAATAGATTGAATGTTATTTTGTGTTCTGGATTCAAAGAATTAATATTGTTAAAGTTTCCAGATCACCCAAAGTCACCTACAAATTCAGTGCAATCCCTATCAAAATTCCAATGCAATTTTCATACAAATAGGAAAACAATCCTAAAATTCATACGGAACCCCAAAAGACTCCATGTATCCTAAGCAATCTTCAAAAGAATGACAAAGCTGGAAGAGTCACACTTTCTGATTTCAAACTATATTAGAAAGCTATAGTAATCAAAATAGTACAGTATTGGCATAAAAACAGAGCCATAGATCAATGGAACAGATTAGAGAGCTCAGAAAATAACCCATGCATATATGGTCATTTAATTTTCGACTAAGGATCCAAGAATATATAATGGGGAAAGGATAGCCTCTTCAATAAGTGGTCTTGGGATAACTGGATCCTCACATGTAAAAGAATGAAACTGAATCCCTGGTCTTATACCGTACACAAAAATCAACTTGAAATTGGTTAAGACTTGAATGTAAGACTTGAAAATGTAAAACTTTTAGTAGAAAAACCTAGAGGGCAATGTCTTTGACATTTGTCTTGATTTTTTTGGATTTGACACCAAAAGCAAAGGCAACACATGGAAAAATAAGGGGGACTACATAAAACTAAAATGCTGCTCAGCAAAGGAAATCATCAGTAAAGTGAAAAGGCAGGCTATGGAATGGGAGAAGACACTTGCAAGTGATATATCTAATAAGGGATTAATATCCAAAATATAAAAGGAACTCATATAATTCAATAGCAAAAAAAATCCAACAAAAAAATGGTCAAAGGATTTGAATAGACATTTTTTCACAGAAGACATACAAATGGCCGAGAATTGTATGAAAAGGTGTTAAATATCACTAATATTCAGAGAGATATAAATCAAAACTAAAATGAGATAATCACCTCCTGTTATGATGGCTAGTATCAAAAAGGCAAGAGATAACAAATGTTGTTGAGGATGTGGATAGAAGGGAACCTTTTATACTGTCTATGGAAATATAAACTTGTACAACCACTATGGAAACCAGTATGGAGGTTCCTGAAGAATTTAAAAATAGAACTACCATATATTTTAGCAATCCCACTTTTGGGTGAATATCCAAATGTACTCCCATACCCATTGCAGCTTTTATTTGTAATAGCAACAGTATGGGAACAACATAAATACCTGCTACAGATGAATGGATAAAGAAATAAATGTGCATAATAAGTATATATATTTTATATATACATAACAATATATGTAAAAGTTGAGTTATAAAATATAAATGTATAATGGAATGTCTTTCAGCTTTGAAAAAGAAGGAAATCTTGCCATTTGCAACATGGATGAACATGGAGGAGATTAAGTGAAATAAGCCAAACAGAGAATGCTACATAATACCACTTATAGGTGGAATCTAATTATAAAAAAAAAAAAGTTGAACTTGGAAACACAGAGTAGAATTATGGGTTGCTAAGGACAGAGGTTGAGGGAAATAAGGGGAAATTGGTAAAAGTGTATAAACTTTCAGTTATTTATATATATATTTATTTATTTGGGGGTGGGCAGCAAAGCAACTTTATTGAGTGATAGCAAAGTGATAGTACAAAGCTCCCGAGGAGGGAGTGGACCTGAGAAGGTTGCCCCTAAACTTTCAGTTATTATATGAATAAGGTCTGAGGGTCTAATGTGTATAACGTGGTAACTATGGTTGATAATACTATATTGTATAATCAAATTTTTCTAAGAGAATAGAATTCAAGCGTTCTCATAAAAACGGGGTAAAAATGTGAGGTGTTAGATATGTTAATTAACTTGGTGGGATCCTCTCACCGTGATGCATGTATCAAATCATCATGGTGAACACTTTAAATACTTTACAGTTTTATTTGTCAATTATAATTCGTCAAAGTGGAAAAAATTCCACAATGAGATACCACTTCATATATATTAGAATGGCCAGATTAAAAAAGAAATCAGATAATAATAAATATTGATGAAGATCTAGAGAAATTCATACATTGCCAGTAGAAATGTAAAATGGTACAGGTGTTTTGCAAAATGACCTGGCAGTTCATTAACCATAGAATAATCATATAATTCAACAGTTGCACTTCTAGATAACTACCGAAGATAATGAAAACATAGGTCAACATAAAAAAACTTGTACACAAGTGTTTATAGCAGCGTTATTCATAGGAGCAAAAGGTTAGAAACAACTCCAGTATGTGTTAACTGATGCATGGGGAGCCCAAAGTGGTATATCCATACAATGGTGTACTTAAGAATGTTATAACATGAATGATTTTTTTTAAAGATTTTATTTATTTATTTGACAGGGAGATAGAGCAGGAACACAAGCAGGGGGAATGGGAGAGGGAGAAGCCGGCTTCCCCTGGAGCAGGGAGCCCCATGTGGGGTTTGATCCCAGGACCCTGAGATCATGACCTGAGCCGAAGGTAGACGTTTAATGACTGAGCCACCCAGGCGCCCTGACGAATGATTTTTAAAAATAATATGCAGAATGAAAGCCCACAGATTGTATGATTCCATTCATATCAAATATTTAAAATAAGGAAATGTACGGAGACAGAATGTAGGTTAATTGTTTCTTAGGTCTGAGGGGGATGAGAATGAGAGTGATAGCTAAAGCATGACAAAACTCTTCTGAGGTGTTGGAAATGTTCTAAAATCAACAAGGACTGTAACTGATTGCACAGATCCACGACCATATTATACACCATTGGATCGCATACTTTAAATGGGTGGATTTTATTTTGTTTGAATTATATTTCAATAAAACTGTTATAAAAGAAATGTTTGTCCTCCCAAGTAAATTACACGTGTTTTGATGTCACAGATAGTGTTTGTTTTATAACCATTATAGTGCTTTTTAGACTTTAGAGTATAGGGTACAGCCATAAATAGACTTAGCAGTTTGAGTTACTCAAGAAAAATATCTCCTAGTTTAGACTTAGTGATCTTGCAAATTGCCTCAATTGTGAGGTTTGTTTGGCCATCATAAAATATATCAATTTTATTATTTTAAAAATAAATTTGATAATAGTTGTTTTAGCACACTCAGAGATCCAAGAACATTTGGTGTCTTTTGTCTTGTCTGTACATGTTTCCAGTTTTATCTTCCCCTACAATCTACTGTTACATTTTTAGAGTTCTCATTAAGACTTCAGTACAAATCAAGTTGTTAAATAGTGACATGAAAAACATCATTTGTCAGGTAGAAATTTAAACCTGAATATGAAAGATGATGTGATAGTAAACCAAAGAAAGATATATAAAAGACAAGTGTTCTTTAGAAAATGGGTATAATAAAAAAGTTTGCTTTTTTTTTTTCCACCCCAGTTTTAGGGAAAGGAGAAATGTAATGGATCTTATGATTTTAGAATCCTTTTTCTTCATCTTATTTTTTATTAAGGTGATTGAATTACAACTGAATCACAATATATTCATTTAAAGTTTTCATTATGTTTAACATTATGACTTTTGCTTTCGGCTTTTAAAATCAATTATATGAGTGATTCACACAGTGCCTTTTTATAATCTTCAAAAGGAGAAAAAACAAATTCACTTACAAGTAAAATTATTTTACATTGTTGTATTTCAGTAACTCAAGAGTCTTTGTATATCCTAAGCGAGCGACTTCACTGAACTATCTGAAGTATTTTGTGAGACTTGCTGTATTAACTGCTACGATTAGTTCCATAAAGCTCCTCATTTCTTCTGTGACACCTTCTGACTGTTACTCAGAGTGCTCTCACGGTTGGGGCTGGCATGCTGCTCTCCAACAAGCCCAGTCACTTCTGTACCCTTCACTGAAGTTGGAAGCTTAGAGAGAATCAGTGATGTTTGCTTCCAGACCCGCCAGTTTCTTGTTGTTGTTGTAACTACATTATTTTTATTTATTTATGAATTGATGAAATGTGGGTATAGAAACTTGATTCCATTAAGTTAAATTTTAAAATTTGGGAGGGCTCAATTAAGGGAGTTGCTTATGAATAATTGCTCTTAATCTGGTGAATCAACTATAAAAAATGGGAAAAAATCTAGGAGGACTCTGTGCTGCAGTTATTTTAGCAGTGTCTTTAAGTTTTCAAAAAAAAACAATAATTGGAAATAATAGTTGGATTGTAATAGGTGTGGCTTATGCAAAAATACCATGCAGAGCTATGAATCAACATATTCATAGCACAAGGAAATGCTTGGCTCTACATCAAAAGCTTGGCCAATGGGTTTACTTTTATATGCGTGATTTGGTATGCAAGTACAGACATATCTGTATCTCGGTGATTTTGTGGGATCACCAGAATAAAGCAAGTCAAATAAGTTTTTTGGTTTCCTTGTGCATATAAATGTTTACATTATACTGTAGTCTGTTACATGTGCAGTAACATTGTCTAAAAAAACAATGTACATACCTCAATTTTATAATAAAACTTTATTACCAAATAATGCTAACCATCATCTGAGCTTTCAGGGAGTCATTATCTTTTTGCTGGTGGAGGGTCTTGCCTCACTGTTGATGGCTGCTGACAGATCAGGATGGGGGTTGCTGAAGGATGGGGTGGCTGTGGCAATTTTTTAAAATAAGACAACAATGAAGTTTGCCACATCAATGGACTCTTCCTTTCTCAAACAATTTCTCTGTCTCATCCGATGCTGTTTGAGATAGCATTTTACCCACAGTAGAACTTTTTAAACTTGGGGTCAGTTCTTTCAAACCCTGCTGTTGCTTTATCATCTATGTTTATATAATATTCTAAAACCTATATAGTCATTTCAACAGTCTTCACAGCATCTTTACCAGGAGTAGATCCCATCTCAAGAAACCACTTTCTTTGCTTATCCCCAAGAAGGACTCCTCATCCATTCAAGTTTTACCATGGGATTGCAGCACTTCAGTCCCATCTTCAGGCTCCACTTCCAAGTCTAGTTCTCTTGTTATTTCGACGACATCCACGGTTGCTTCCTCCTCTGAAGTCTTGAATCCCTCAGAGTCATCCATGAGAGTTTGAATCAGCTTTGTCCCCAAACTCCTGTTAATATGGATATTTTGACCTGTTCCCATCCATGAATCACAGGCATTCTTAATGGCATCTAGAACGGTGAATCCTTTCCAGAAGGTTTTCAATTTACTTTGCACAGATCCATCAGAGGAATGACTGTCTGTGGCAACTATGGCCTTATGAAATGTATTTCTTAAAGAATAAGACTTGAAGGTCAGAATTACTCTGTGATCCATGAGCTGCAGAATGGACGTTGTGTTAGCAGGCATGAAAACAACATGAATCTTGTTATACATCCCCATCAGGGCTCTTGGGGGACCAGGTGCATTGTCAGTGAGCAGTCATACTTTGAAAGGAATCTTCTTTCCTGAGCAGGAGATCTCAACAGTGGGATTAAAATATTCAGGAAACCGGGGTGCCTGGGTGGCTCAGTTGGTTAAGCGACTGCCTTCGGCTCAGGTCATGATCCTGGAGTCCCGGGATCGAGTCCCGCATCGGGCTCCCTGCTCAGCAGGGAGCCTGCTTCTCCCTCTGACCCTCTTCCCTCTCGTGCTCTCTCTCATTCTCTCTCTCAAATAAATAAATAAAATCTTAAAAAAAAAATATTCAGGAAACCATGTAGTAAACAGATGTGCTGTCATCCGGGCTTTGTTGTTTTGTTTCTAGAGCACAGGCAGAGTAGATTTAGCATGATTCTTATGGGCCCTAGGGTTTTTGGAATGGGAAATGAGCACTGGCTGCAACTTCAAGTCACCAGCTGCATGAGCCCCTGACAAGAGAGTCAGCCTGTCCCTGGAAACTTTGAAGCCAGGATTGACTTGTCCTCTGTAGCTATGAAAGTGCTAGGTGGCATCTTTGTCCAATAGGGAAGGAGTCAATGTGCCTAACCTCTAGAAGTAATATCCCACATTTCTTTGTGCCCTGTGCTTCAGGGGACATGGCTTCTTCCATTTGTCCTGTTATATCAGGCTGCAGGCCATTTTTCCCACTCTTCCTTCTCTTCCCTTGGGTATAATGGAAAGTATGGACTTGTAATAGTGATTGAGTAGCTTCTTAGCTGCTCCAGACTCAATTTTTTTCCCATCTGCTCTTGCTCTATTTCCCTTTGCCCAAATTTGACAATGTGAAAGCACTGTCATTTACAGTGAAACTGGTTAATTGATGAAATTTTGAAATTTTAAAAAAGATGAGATGCTTCCACTTAATTTTTCTTGGTGTTTTTTATTTTTAATTTATTTTATTTTTATTTTTTATAAGATTTTATTTATATTGATGAGAGAGAGAGAGCGAACGAGCGCATGCGAGCGCACATGTGAGCACAAGCAGGGGATGCGGCAGCCAGAGTGTTGACGCGGGGACTCGATCCCAGGACCCTGGGATCATGACCTGAGCTGAAGGCAGATGCTTAACCGACTGAGCCACCCAGGTGCCCCTGTTGTTGGTGTTTTGTAAAGTGTTCTATGACAATGAGAAAGGGTAGAGAAAAGTATGTATTGTATTTAGTGAAGCACTAGTACAATTTTGAAGCAAAAGAAAATTTAAAATATAATTCTCAGTGGCAGTAATTAGAACACAGAAGCAGATCATGGCTGCTGTGCCTTCTAATTCACTAAGTTGAATTTTGCCAGGGCACTTATCTTTACCAAGCTAACATTTATATGCAGATATGTTTCTCTATCTAGTAGACCATGATCATAAGATATGATTAAACATACTTTGCTTATAATAAAGCACACTTAATATTGTTTCATATGGACACTCATGACAAGGTAATATTTGTTAACTTTTGGAATCTCTTAGGAAATTATATAAAGCCCCCACACTGGCTTTCTAAAGTAAACAAAAAACAGAACAAAACAAAACAAAACCCTAACATTTATCTCTCTCTCTATATTTGTAGTTGGCCCTTTACACACACTATTTAATTCTTCACATTACTGTTTATTTAAAAAAATTTTGCACAACATTGTAAATCATTATTATCTTCACTGAGATTCTGAGTTTTCTAAGGGTTAGAACAATGTAATATGTATTTTTCCCACAAGTTTCAAGCAATTATAAGCTCCTTAAAATATAGGCAGTACTTAGTAACTTAAAATAAGTAAGCATCTAATAGAGCCTTCACTCAAAAGAGTTTGTAATAAAAGATGGTATTTTAAAAAAACACACAAAAATCTCTAAATAGAGATACTCTTTTTCTGCCCTGTAATCCTGGCATTGTAACAATCTGAATGTGAGGTAATAAAAAGAGAGAAGCCACAAGGTGTGTCTTTCCATTCATTTAGCTCTGTGCTCCCTGCTGCTGCCAGCATCATCAGACAGCCCTTGGGACTCTATAATTGCAGTCTCTGTGAGTTCTTTCTGTTTTCCTTATCAGTTTGCAGCTTGCATTTTGAGAAATAATAGCATAAAATATTTATCTCCTCAATAGAAAAATAAGAACTCTGGAACTAAAATCTCAATGGCACGTGTACTTAATCTAAAACATCCCGCAAATAAAGTTGATGTAAATATGATACAAATAGGTCTAACTCTGGAGAGAGAGATATTAAAGAAGAGCTTAGCCATAGGCCTGTTGTAACAACTTGGCCCTAAGTACCACCTTACTTTTATAAAGGATTATAAACTTGCTCATCTCTTAACAGTAATATAGTTAATCATAATACCTCACACTTCGCCTATGTTTCAGTGTTGTAGTAGTTACTCTAGCTAGAATAAGCAATTTTACATACTAAACTCATATGTTAGTTCAAAGTTAATACGAAGTAAGGGAAACTAACTTTTCCAGGAAAGGCACACAAGGAAAAAATTATTTTCTGTGTTACTGAAAGGGTACTCCATAACATAGAGGAACGTTACTGTAGGGCTTAATCAGAAGTGTTTATGTGCATTGCATTTTAAAAATCTCTAATGTGAAGTTTCACTAAAGGACTACAGCCTGGCCTTTTGAGAGTCTCGCCGTTAATAGGCCTATGTAAATTCTTAATCCTCTTTTTTGCTGTCATTATGTTGAGAATATAAAAATGAGTAATTGAATGATTGAGGAACATTCCTGAGTATATTACTTGGAGGAATTATTGGGGCAAAATCAGTGTCCTTTCTCTGTTGGAAACAGTGACTAAAAACAGAGAAAGTGGGCAGGCTCCTGGTATTGTTCGCAAGGTCGTGCTCCTGGGCTTTGTACAACTGCAGGGTATTTAAAGTTCCTGGTATCCTTGACAACACAAACTGTTTGTGATACCAATTGGTGCTTGTGTTTCAATGATGTCATACAATTTACAGATCCACACAATGGAGCTCTTGTTTGTGGACCTACAGAGGAGTTCTGACAATTTTGGAAAAGCACCTGAATACCCATAGGAATCGAGGCTTAATTGTGTGTGTGTGTTTGTGTGTGTGTGTGTGTGAGAGAGAGAGAGAGAGAGAGAGAGATTTCGCTCAGGCTTTAGTTTTAAGAAGCAGTGACAGCCTTTCTCTATTGCTTTATCTTTTGAATTTGGATTCAACTTTCTTTAAAAAAAAAAAAAGCAAAATATATCACCCACCAAATTTCTCATTGTTTTGCATTCTTGGAATTGCATTTGAGAAGTATATACACCTTTTTGTAGAAAACAGATGAGGATTAATTGCTCTTCTCAAGTTTAGCCTTCATCTGTGCAGTTGTAAGAGGCTTATAAGAGCTGGGAGTATTTGAACTAATTGGTTAGATTAAAACAGTGCCATTAAAAAGATTATTTTCTTATTTCTTCCTCTTTCTCCCTCTCTGTTTTTTTTTAAATACATGAAGTACATCAGTAGACCTAACTGATGTACATTAAGTTACCAAACCAGTTTAAATAAAAGAATGTGTTTCTGCCCTTATATTCACTTCTTCTTATCTTGTTTCTGTGGTCAAAAGGCTATAAGTTTATTGGCTCTTCCTTTGTTTATGTCAAGAATAATGTGTGGATTCATGGTATAGAGGTGTACCAGACCCTTTCCCATGGAAGTTTCCTTTTATTAGAGCAAACCTGTGTAGTTTTTTTTCTCAGAGTATTTCCAAGGAAGATTATTTACATACATCATACAATCCTGAAGATCATTCATAGTTTAAATTGTTTTTTTTCCCCTCTGACATTTTATAACAATATTTTTAGCATCAGTAGTTTTGAATTGGAATAAGAAACTAACCCATTATTTCAGATGTGGCAGGTATAAAGAATAATAAGAGCTAACATTTATTGAAGGCTTAATATATGCCAGGCCCTGTTCTAAATGCTGGACATTTCTCATGTAATCCTTACCACATTGCTGTGAGGTAGAGACAATAATGTTCCCATTTTAAAGATAAGGAAGCTGGGGCCCCAAGAGGTTAAGTATCTTGACTACAGGCTCATAGCTGGTAAGCAATAGAGCAGCCATTCCTTTTCAGGCAGTCTGACTCCAGATTTTGTGTTCTTAACACGATGCCTCTCAGTAGCAAGGATAATAATGAGAGCTGACATTTACTGAGCACTTCCCTGTGTGCCAGAAATCGAGAAACTGTTTGTATCTTTTTCTAGTGTGTTAACTCACTTAATCAAATAACCCAAGTTGGGACGTGGTGCTGCCGTGACTCTGAATCTTACTCTGCCAAATTCCTGTGCTTGGGTAACCTCTAAGAGGTCTTTGTAAACAATTTGTATGTGCTTAAATCAGGATGGAGTTATGTTAAGCAGCTCTGTATAAGAATCCTAGCAGAGGTCAGTATGTACCAGGGCCCTAAGTTAGTATCACCTTCCTGCATATTCAAGTACTGTATTCCTTATCTTATGGGGGAAATTAAAACCTTAGAGAGTCATATGAGAAGTATAAGTTTCAACCTGATGTTCCAAATGCTGCTTAGATATTAATAAAACAAACAAAAAGCCTTATAGCCAGCATTTCTTTTCTTATTCCTAGGATTTTTAAGTAGACTTCAACTAGTTAAAAATAGGTGGTTCCCTAGTAACAGGTGATTCTCTAACTAATAATAGAGGAAGTTAAGCATCTGTGGACTCAAAGTTAGCATTTCTATGCTACCCACGCTATGTATCATGATAGAGAAGTTGAATTATGAATGTGTTGAAGTGCTTTAAACTTTGTTTTCTTCTTTGTCCATGAACTTGATATTGATCAACTTCGTTTGGAACCTCCCTTTAACCATCTTCTCATTTGGTAGGACTGAGCTGTATATTTTTAAAATGAATAATGTCACTTTAAAATGTAATCTTAAGGGTATATTTTTAAAATGAATAATGTCACTTTAAAATGTAATCTTAAGGGGTGCCTGGGTGGCTAAGATGGTTAAGTGTCTGCCTTCGGCTCAGGTCATGATCCCAGGGTCCTAGGATCGAGCCCCACATCGGGCTCCAGGCTCAGTGGGGAGCCTGCTTCTCCCTCTCCCTCTGCCTCTCCCCCTGCTCATGCTCTCTCTCTCTCTCTGTGTGTGTCTCAAGTGAATAAAAAAATCTTTTAAAAAATGTAATCTTAAGTCAGTAATAGATGCACATAATTACAAGTGTGTACTACAAGAATTGAAATAAAAAAGAACAGTTATATTCTCTACTCAATGCCTGAGCTGGTTTCTGTTCCATAGAGGCAAACACTTGTAACTCCTTTAGAGTTTTCCTCCACTACTTATTTTCATATTTTTATTTTTTTTTAAAGATTTTATTTATTTATTTGACAGAGACACAGCGAGAGAGGGAACACAAGCAGGGGGAGAGGGAGAGGGAGAAGCAGGCTTCCCGCTGAGCAGGGAGCCCGATGCGGGGCTCCATCCCAGGACCCTGAGATCATGACCTGAGCCGAAGGCAGACGCTTAACGACTGAGCCACCCAGGCACCCCTATTTTCATATTTTTAAATAACGAATGCATTCACACCTACACATATGCACACATGAAAATATAGATAGACTTATATTTCAAACACTGTTTGGAACTTTCACTTTTAATTTAACTTCAAAATTTTTTCTATACACACACACACACACACACATATGCACACATATACACACAAGACCATGATCTTCTTATTCCCTTTTATAATTGAGAAAGTGGAGTCTCAGGCTAAATCATTTGCCCCAAATCATGGAAATAGTAAGTGGCAGATTTGAATCTAGTCATCTGACTACACAGCTAAAGTTGTGTTTCATGTAAGTCAAATTCATTCAAAATGAGACTATATAATGATTTTCTCCCCCTTTTCAGTGCCCAGATGGTTAATCGTAATACCAAACTTGTGTGCTTAGTATATGTGAGGCACTTTGTTAAGTATTTAATGTGTATTATTTCATTTGAACCTCACAGAAATCTCTGAGGGTAGGTGTTTTGTCATCCATTTTTTAAAGATGAAGAAATTGAAGTTCACTTAGGTTGAGTAATTTATCCAAGGTCACACAACTTATAAATGGTAGAACTGGGTATAATTTTTATTGGAACATCTGTCTGGCTCAATCATGTGACTCTTGATATCAGGGCCGTGAGGTCAAGCCCTATGTTGGGCGTAGAACTCACTTTAAAAATAGAAAGGGTTATTTTTATTGAAATATAATGTACACAGAGAAAAGTGCAAAAATCCTGTAGCTTCATGTACGGCTTGATGAATTTGCATAAAGGCGACATACTTGAGTAACTTGCAGCCTGCTGAAGAAACGGAACATTGATAGCATCCCAGAAGTCCCTCTTACGCCCTTTCCCAGTCCCTGCTCATCCAAAGAGTAACTATGTTGCTGACTTTAATATTGTAGGTGAGTTTTACCTGTTTTTGAACTTTATATAAGCAAAATTATACATTTTTTGTCTGACTTCCTTTGCTCAGTATTATATTTGTGAGCTTCATACATGTTGTTCCATGTAGTTGTAGTGCTTTCACTCTCTTTGCGATTCACTTACCCATTCTACTATTGGTGGTCATTTCGGATCATTTCTAGTTTTGGCTATTATGAATAGTGTCACTGTGTGCAATCTTATAAATGTCTTTTGGTGAAAATGTGTCCTTATTTCTGTTGGGTATATATGTCTAGGAGTAGAATTGCTGGATATTTATATGTCTGGTTTTTGTAAATATTGTCGAATAGTTTTCCAAAGTGATTGTACCAATTCACACTCCCACTTGCAGTTGTTTCACATCCTCACCAAACACTTAGTAGCTTTTCATTTTAGCCATTCTGGTCAGTATGTAGTAGTAATCTCTCACTGTGGTTTTAGTTTGCATTTCCCTGATGATTAATGAAGTTGAGTACCATTTTACATGTTAAATGGACATTTGGATAGCCTTTTTTTTTTTTTTAAGATTTTATTTATTTATTTATTTGAGAGAGAGAAAGAGAGTGCAAGAGTGAGAGAGCATGAGCAGGGGACGGGGAGATGGAGAAGCAGGCTCCCTGCTGACATGCGGCTCCGCCCCAGGACCCTGGGATCAAGACCTGAGCCGAAGGCAGACGCTTAACCGACTGAGCCACCCAGTCCTGGATATTCTTTTTTATGAAGTGACTTTTCAAGTCTTTTGCCCATTGTTTGATTGGATTGTCTGCCTTTTTCTTAACAGAATATATTGGTTTTCCTCACCCTGTCCTCCTTTTTCTGAGGCAAGAATTTTGGTTCTTCTCATTTTTCATTCTGGCATTTACATACCTCCTTAATTCTAAATAACATGAATATACTGCTGCTTTTTTAATTCATCAATTCTTGAGATTTTCTTTAAGATTTTTATTTATTTGTCAGAGAGAGAGAGAGAGAGAGAGAGAGAGCACAAGCACGGGGAGCAGCAGAGGGAGAGGGAGAAGCAGGCTCCCCACCGAGCAGGGAGCCCGATGCGGGGCTCCATCCCAGGACCCTGGGATCAAGACCTGAGCCGAAGGCAGACGCTTAACGACTGAGCCACCCAGGCGTCCCAATTTTTGAGATTTTTATTGATTTTTTGTTATGGTGGATGATGAGTTGGCTTTCAAATACAATCATCCCAACTGCCTTACCATAATTTATATGTATATAAATTCAGTATCCAGTATTTTACACTATTATGCCTAAACTGGGCATGGTTGAATGTCATTCTTACATTTCCTTTCTTACCTTTTTTTTTTTTTTTGCTTGCTTTTTTCCTGAGGTTAATAATTGCCTTGTTTTTTTTCATTTGTGTAGGTTTCTTTGTACCTATTACTTATTCTTCTCATGCTTTCTTGTAGTTGTACAGTACAGTTTTTACTCAAAGTCAGTAATATCAGGTAATTCATCAGATCCAGCTTTATTCTGTTTCATTTTCTTTTTTTTTTTGGTGACATCCCTCTTGGAATCCCCCTAGTCTTTTTATATTTAAGACTGTTCTCTGAATAGCTATTATCCTAGGTATTTGCTTTGCTATCATCCTTAGAATTCTCTTTGCCTTTTTCTTAGGGTGGAAGCTCTATTTCCTGGATCCTAAGGCTTTCTCTCTTTTTATTTACCTCCTCCTTTCAATCAAGCACATGCTCCAGTATTTTAAAAAATGGGAAAGTAGCAAAAAGCATGGTATGATGTCTTCAGCATGCCAGTCTCTTTATTCACACTGTTCCAGTCAGGATTGCTTATATTTGGTGCATAGTTATCAGCCTCCTATTTCTCTTCATCATCACTTTGAAATACTCTTCGATTCTCTTCCTGAGTTTAGAACACCTGTTGTAAAAATATGGTGTGCTGTTTTCTTGGTTTACTCCCTGTTATGGATTGAAAGTTTGTCACCCCTCCCCCCCCCAATTATTTTATGTAACTATATCTTGGAGATAGGACTGTAAAGAGGTGGTAAAGGTTAGATGGGTTCATTAGGGTGGTGCCCTAATCTGATAGAACTGGTGCCTTTATAAGAAGAGGAAGAGATACCTCTTTCTTTCCATCATGCGAGGACACAGCAAGAAAGCAGCCCTCTGCAAGTCCGGAAGAGAGCTCTCACCAGGAACCAAATTAGCTTGCATCTTCCAGACCTATGGGAAAATAAATTTTCATTGCTTAAGCCACCCAGTTTGTAATATTTTGTTGCAGCAGCGATGCAGACTAGGACACTCCCCAAAATTTGAGGCCTTTAATATCAAAAACATTTTTATTTTATTCACATGCTTGATTGTTCGGCTAAGTGAATAATTTAGGTTGGAAATAATTTTCTTTCAGAAGTTTAAAGGCATTACTCCATTGTCTTCCAAATTCCTGGGTTGCATTTGAGAAGTCTGGATCCATTCTTGTTCTGAGCTTTTTCATGTAAACTTTTTTCTTAGCGATGTATTTTGGTGGATAGCTTTTTTTTTCTAATATTTTTATGTTGAATCTCCTAGATTAATTTCTCGAGTTTCTTTTCCTTTTTCTTTTCCATCTCTCTTTTTTTTTTCCTGGGATATTTTCTGAACTTTATCTTCTAACTGTACTATTGAGTTTTGTTTTCATTTCTGCTATCATGTTTTTAATATACAAAAAGCTCTTTTTAGTTCTATAACTGTTGCTTTTTATAAAAAGCATCCTGTTTTTGTTTAATGGACATTATTTCTTCTCATACCTCTGAGGATAATGATCGTTGGTTGTATTTTTTCTTCCGGTATCATTTGTGTCTCCTTCAAATTGCCTTTTCCTGTTTGTTTTGATCTCTGTTTTCTCATGATAGGGACTTTTCTTTGATCTCTTGTATCTACTCCAGATTAAGAATTGTAGATGAGAAATTTGTCTAGAAGATCTGAGTGTAGAATTGGGGCTTGTCTACTGAAGGCTTTTGTGTAAGGTGATCTAGATGGGCTGTTTGTTGGGAGAATTCCCTTTGGTTCTTTCCTCCTGAGCTGATGTGATACCCACAGAATGTTCTTCTAATTGCCAAGAGGGCAATTTGTCTGTCTGCCAGTTCTGTGAATCAGTTGGGGGGCGGGGAGTGGCTTTAAGGGAATTTTGTGGAAAGCACTTCTTAGCATTTTATGCTCTTCTCAACTGTGACAGTCATCCTTTACTTCACCCTTGATTTTACCCTTCCAAGAGAGCAAACCTTCATTCTTTTACCTGGGTGGTTGGGGAGTGACAGTTGCCTGTAGAATTAATTGGAGAGAAGATCTTGGGACACTGACTGATTCTTAAATCAGCTTACCTAGGTCTCATTTTAGACCATCCCTCCTCCCCATTGAGAGATACCTAGTACTAGCCTATCCATAAACTTTTTGAAGATTCTCTGATGTAAATTGGGTTGGTTCTTAGCTCCCCTCACTCTTCAACTAGGATTCAGTTTTCTCAGGCCTGCTAAGTCAGTTAACACTTGAACATATTCTTCATAGCTTCTAAAATTTTATTTAATTTTTCCCCATTTCTGTTTCTTTCCATCTCTGTGGAGTTTTAGCTCTGTCTCGATCTATAAATATAAACTTATCTTTAGTTTTAGTGGAGTTTTGAGAAGAAATGAAATTATATATGTCCATTCTTCCATTTTAACCTTAATAGCTGCCATGTATTTCTTGAAATGAAATTTGAATAAGACATTTGTGGACTCCCTGAAGCAATTCCAGGTTCGTTTGAAGGCCAGGATTAGAGGTCTTGGACCTGGATAGCAGATCTAGGTTTGACTTGATCTTTTTTTTTTTTTTTTTGCCCTAATTGGACCCAAACTAAATTCATCAGCTTACTCTTCAAACTTGGTTTTCTTTCAGAATTCCAAATCTCAGTAAATGGAAACCCCATTCACTTCTTGACAAAAATGTGCATCTGTAGTGTCACTCTTCTGTTTAAAATTCTTCAGGAGCTTCCTTTCCTGCCTAAGATCCAGACCAACAAACATACTTAGTATGGTTCCAAGATCTCTCTGCATGACCTTGGCCCAGACTATCTCACCAGCCTCCTAGCTCCTGGCCTTACCCCCTTGTTCCCTGTGCAGTAGCCAGAGAGGCCTCCTTTTTAGGTGTCTGTGGAGCAGAACCACTTTCTTCCTCAAAGGCTTTTGGGCCTGTGATTTCATTCCCCTGAAATGCTAGTACTTACATTCCCCTCTCCCACTGACCATCTTCCCAGCTGCTACAATGCCACAGACTTAAGTCCATTGCTCTTATTATATGCTCTCACAACACCCTCTATTGCTTCTTACAGTGTTTATCATAATTGTTTAAATTAACTGTATTCTAATTGTACAGTATTTGACCCCTCTACTAAATTAAAGCTCTATGAGTTCAGTGAGTAGGTCTGTCCTGCTCACTCTTATTTTCCCAGGCTCAAGTACAGTACTGTATGCACAATACATAAATACTCACTGAATTAAAAACAAAACAAAAAGCAAGAAGAAGCTTTACAGATATGCTAGAAAAAAATTCTAGATTACATATCAAAGAACTAAATTCTAAGATAACTTTGCTAAGTGCATCACTTTGAGCAAGTAATTTTCTCTCTCTGAGCCTCATTTTAATGATCTGTGAACTGAAGGAGTGTGGTTTACTAGCCTTTAACATCTCTTTCAACTCTAATTTGTTTCCCAAAGGACCTCCCTCTACCTGCATTTCTTTTTGTGTTGACCTTTGTTTTTATTTCTTCTACTTTACACTTATCGTCAATTGCTTCCCTCTATCCATTCTTTCCTCTTTACTATCTGTAATGTGAAAGTATCTCTTGATATGTGAACTCTCATCATCCAAATATTTGCTACAGTGACCTGGAAATTTTTAACCTAAAATTGACCATCCAAATGGAAGTACCATTAAAAGAAATTCGCACGTGTATTCTGGCCAAAAACATTAGGTTGCACGTGAATCTGGGTAAGAGAAAGTGGAGTAGACTGCCATCCCCTATATCAGTTGTTTTCCCAACAGGATAGTATTTCGTGATCGTGCTGTTTAAAGGTTTCACGCAGTCAAAATATCTTTTAAGATAATGGAAAAGCCTGTGAAAAGTAGGTGAGCCAAGGAGGATTAGTAAACCTCTTACAGTGGGAGAAATGATGGAGATGATAAAGGCTAATGAGAGACAAAAGACGAAAGACATAAGCTTTGCTGTGCATATGTCCCCATGTACTGTGCACGTATGCATGTGGTTCTTACCTATTTGTGAGAAACAATAAAATAATGAAAGTCGTGTTAGTTTTAGAAAGCCTTGTTAATTTTATTTTGTAGTGCTATTTGCATTCACTATGCATCTTAACAGATTATTGTTTACTTTACAGTATATATTTGCAGTCTAAGAGGAAGATGTAATGTGTATCTAATACTGTATATTGTGCATAAACATACCCACTAACAAGTTCATTAAATATTAATGATTTTCCTTGTTTATTTTTAGTTTAGAAGTTTTTGGTGGATTGCATATAGGTATGTACGATTGTAATATTGTATATATGAAGTATTAAGAATACTTAATATTTGGGGAAATTAATTGGGAGTTTTAGATGAGCTTGAACTAAATTTCTTTTTTCACTTAAAATCAGAATATAGTCTCCTGTTACGTGAAAATTTGCTATCCAACACATTTGCAGGCATGGATTAGATTTGGTTAAGAGGGGTGTCAGTTCTATTTGTTGGATGTATTGAAGAGAATATGCTAAATGCTTCCTTTTACTGCTTTATAGTCTCATATTAAGGTATTTGTTCCCTCCTCCTGATTTGAGGTCAGTGGTTTTTGATAAAAAGAAAGGTTTTTCACTTCTTATGTAAGTCAGCTAAGTTGCGTCAGGACTGAGCTGACTGAATTGGGTTGTCGACTTAGCAGTGAGTGACTGATAGGATTCTTTAGAGAAGCCTGTATTATCTCCTTGATAGTTTTCACTGTAAGCTCAGTGATTTGTGACTCAAACAGGTCACAATTCAGAAGAGATGCATATTTAGCTCTGTAATTCTATTTCAGTTGATTCTGTGGAGTGAGGTAGAGCTATTAAAATTTTTTAATGCTGCCGAACTCTTGATAGGTTTTATTTTTAATGTAGTCTGCCTTCTTTGCTCCTTTAGATAGAGAGATACTGTTACAGTATTGGCTGTATAACCAATTGCTAAAACCTCAGAAACCGATCTCTCAATAGTGGTAAACTACTCTGTTTTTCCTTCTCCACTAAGAATCACATTCCTTTTAAAGCTCTGATTCTTTCCCCACAGCAGCTGCCCCTAAAGGAAAGTGAAGAGATTCAATTCAAAAAGAGGCAAGCGTGGGGGGTATATTAATATAGGAAGAGGTGCTAAATATAACAGAAGAAATGAGTATTACATGGTGTTTGAGATTGATTCTTAGTATAGTTCATTTTTCTACCAGTAACAGCAATATGAGACACAAAAAGCATCTTGAGTTTTGATCATTTCTATAAGGCCATGGTTATGTTTTAAGGGACAGATTAGTATTTTCTTACACTTTTCTTAAATTTGCACAATACTTGGCTATTTAAGAAAAACTTGCATATAGACCTTTTTCTCCTTCTAAGGATTAGTATATAAGTGAATTGTTTTGAGTATTTTATATTTTTCTGTTTAGGTGAGAGTATAAACTGTAGATGTAAGTGGTCCTATTGGGGTTGAAGTACAGGGTGTGATTGACTGCCATCTGTCATCCGAACGCGGCCTCATCCACTACATGCCATTCAGTTACCCAAGCCATGGAGTTGCTTAAGCAGTACTTGGCCCTGTGTGGGAATTATGAGACTTATTCCTTCTAATGCATGTCCGAAAAGCAGCAGAAAACCATATCATCTGTTCTGCCTGCCCTTGAACGGCACACGTGATCAGGTGCAGTGCAAACTGTACTAGTGACACGGAAGGAGATGCAAGGTGGAGCCACTGTGGTAATGGTTTCCCACCCTGGTCATCCTCTTTAAAATAGGTAGATAATAGCATCCAATTAAAATTAGTTCTTCTAAAAAAAAGAAGTGTTACCTTTATCAAACATCTGATTGTCTTCTATAAAGGTCAGGCCTTCAAGGAACTTACTACGTTGTTATCAGGTAACTCTGGCCTGTGATGGAGCAGAGGTATAAGCCCCTGGCTTAGGCCCTGGTGCTGCTGAGACTGAGAGGCAGGCAGCAAAGGGAGCCTTTGCAAATCTTAGTCTAAAGGAAATCACTCACCAGAAAGAAGTGTCCCTTGATGTCTCCTGCCTGCCCTCCCTTTCTCTTAAAAAGGGTAATGGGCAGCATAGGGGATTTACTGACTAGCCACCAGAGATCAAGTAGCATGGCAATTAAGCCTCCATAGGTGAGAAGGAAACATAAATGGCTAGTTAAGCATAAAAGACACGATATAAATTCATTTTAACAAATAGTTACAGTCTCATAGTGAATTTATGATAGACTAAAATGTATTTCCATAAAGGCAAACATTTCTGACCTAGTAATGATTTTATATCTTAAACATACTGAATCATTTATTACTTAGTATCCTTATTACTCACCAAGGTGAGTGTGACCATATTTAAATCTACTGGGGCCATCGATTTGTATTCACTGTAATGTAATTTGCCAGCCCAAAGGTTCATTGCATGTCAGGACAAAGCAGAGTTCATAGCCGATAATTTTATGTTTGGGTAGTTATTATAAGAAGATTTTTGTTTGCTTATTCTGCAAATAGGTATTTTTCTGACATTTTGACAGAATATGGAGGGTGGAAATGTAAGGAGGGGATAAAATAAAATTAAACTTTAATTTTGGTTTATTAAAGACAAATCTGGTTGGTTTTGTCTTTCCTTTCAATACTATAAAAATGAAAAAGAGTGACTTAAAATATATTGATGCAGTAATTGATGGCAGCCACATTAAGTCTTGATCAGACAGCATTAACACATTTATAAAATTATTTGGTCATATATCTAATGTCAGGGGGCTGCTGCTGAGCAGCATGTTACAGTCAGGGACATGAAGATTAAAAACCATCTTCATGTGGCAACTCTAACATTTCTTCTGTTGCAACAGAAATTGCCTGTAGAAAATAGCCAAGAATATACCACATTTTTAAAGCTGTATGGCAGGGCAAGGCTTTTATTCTTTTTAGAAAAATAAAGAACTATCTGTTGAAAAGATAGCTTGTTAGTTGGCCTATGAATATAAATGATATTTAAACTTGAACTTCTGTTAAAACTGTTTTGAACATTTTGGTGAAGAGAAAAATAGCCCTTTGTGTAGTTTGGGAAATTGACACGTTCTTAGCTAGTTTTGAGTAGCATAGCTCTGTCGTAAAGTTATTTAGATGTATTTTTACTTCTGTTAAGAAAAGTGGTCACTCCAGTTCCGAGACTTAATAAAGTAATGTTTATACTTTGACTTTGAATTCTAACCAAATTCAGAATGAAAATGAGTCTGATGACTGAATTTTGAATGTTGGGAAGAACTTGCCATTAATAAACTGGGTTGGCTCTGGCATGGAAATAAACACACACACATGAAAATATAGATCTGTCTAAGTAGTTCAGACCTCTGCGGTTTATAACAACTACATGCTAGAAATGTGTTTCTTTTTTAATACATTAAAATCTCACCTGTATAGATAGATTTCCCAAAACCGTGTTTTGTTTTTGCTTTTTTAGGTTGGTACTAAGAATCAGTGAAAGGCTATTGAGATTGAATGAAACATTAGGGCCTGTGTTAGTTGGAAGAGTCTCTCTGTAGAATACTCTGTAAAGCTTGCTTTGGATGGCAGTAAATAGGTTTAGGATTTTACCAATTGCATTTAACTTATAATGTTGGAATTTTAAAAGAACATGTGGCTAGTAAATGATGTGATACAAAAGCAACTCAGATGAACTTCTACGGAGCTGTATGATAAAATAATAAAATTTCTCACAGCTGTTTTTTCTTTGACATTCTCCATATTTGGGTCATGGACTTGTTCTTTTCCACTCTCCTTACCCCTATTTCTGCTTTCAGTCAAATCCCTTTAATACTTTCCTACTGTAAGTCTTTTGAGATGCTTTCTAAGTCTGGAAGAGACAAGAAGATGCTTACCCTCCAAGAGAAAAGTTACAGCGAGACTAGTTACAGATTATACCTACTAGAATTTCCATTTTTATTCATCATCTTTGTCAAAGGATGTGACAGGCCCTGATGCTGCCTTCTCTGGTTACAAGGAAGGGTTATGTGGAAGGGTTATACACAAGAAAATTGTTGCTGTTGTTTCCTTACCAGGTAGTTACTAAATTTATATTAGTGCTTGAGGAGGCCCAGGGTTTGACTTTTAGATTGACAGGTAGACTAAGTAATCTGGCATTTTGAATGCTGTTTTGAAGTGATTTGGATATAATGGATTACAGTGACTCCTTCTAATTCATTACAAATTAAAAGCTTCCCTTTAGGTTTTCTTTATTCCTATTTTGCAAAAATTGGTTGCGGAATTCCCTGCTAAATTGCTATTTTGAAATTAGGGTCACATGAACTCTTTCTGTTTCACTGTCACCAGTCTGTGACCCCAATTATTCCATGCCCGGCCATTACATTAGTCTCCCATCCATTATATAAGACCTCTGGTTTTTTTCTGCTTTATCTTAGCAAGCTATTGCCAGATTTCCTTAGAATCCTCACTGGCTTCCTGTGTCTAAGCAGTGGTTTTTAAAGTATGGTCTGTGGAACACTAGAACCCAAGGATCCCCCTGATCCGTTAGGTTAAAACTATTTTCACGATAAACTTGCCCGTTTTAAAAAAAAACTGTATGGACTTCGGCACTGGTGATGGAAAAACAATTATGAGTAGAACCACTGAGGCAGTAGTAGTAAGATCAAGGAGGTAGCTCCAAACTATCAGTAGTCATTGTATTCTCCTCCGCCACACACAGGAGGGGGAAAACATATAGTTTTCAGAAAATCCTTGAGAACTCAGCAAAAATCCTTAATTTTATTGACTCTCAACCCTAGAGTTCCCATCTTTTTAACACTCTGTCTGATGACACTGAGAACCACCCATGAGCTGCATACTGAAGTGTGACAACTATCACAACAGAAAGCATTTTGTGCAAATGGCTGAACTTGCCACTTGTTTTCATGGAACACCGCTTTTACTTTGAAACAACTGAAAGACTATAGTTCTTTGGTTTTGGCTATTTGGCAGACATTATCTGGAAAAAGAAAGACATAAAGCTCTCATTTAAGGAGAAAAAGCCAACAGTATTTATTGCTAATGATAAAATTCAAGACAAAAAATGCTTGATAGCTTCCCAGTAAAGACTTCTGTGATAAGGTCAAGACTTTTCTGAAGATTAATGAATATGATTTTTTGATATTACATAATGAAAAGTGCCATAATTTGGAAAATCTGCAAAACCAAACCAGTGTTTTGGAAATGGTCAGTGTATGATGTTAAAAACTCATGCATACGGGTAAAAAAAAATCCATTCAAAGATGAGGTACACCAATGATTTTTAATGTAACAGTATGAAAAGTTCATTGCTGTGGTGTCAGATTCCACATTTTACTCACTTTTAAGAAGTGTCCTCTTGTCAGGCTTTGGTGTAGTATTAAAAAAGATGATCCACAGTTATCTAAAAATGCTATTAAAATACCCTTTCCTTCCAACTGCATGTCTGTGTGAGCCCAGAGTTTCTTCATATACTTCAACCAAAACAACATGAAGCAATAGATGGAATGCTGAAGCAAATATAAGAACCCAGTCACCTTCTATTCAGCCAGACTTCAAAAAGAGATTTCCAAAACTTAAAACAGCATCACTCCTCTCACTTATTTTTGTTTGTTTGTTTTAGATAATGGTTACATTTCATTAAAAATATGTGTATTAATATGCAGTAGGTTTCTTATCATTAACTGACTATTTTAAAAAAATTTCTCAGTTTTAATTTCTAATATGGTAAATATTGATGAATATGGCCCATACAAATAAAAACTCTTTGAAGTCGTCAATAATTTTAAGAGTTTAAAGGGATCCTAAGATCAAAAGAATTTGAGAATTACTAGTCCCTGCATGATAATAGCCAGTCTTAGAGAAGTGCTCTCCAAAGGGATCCAGTGAGTAACTTCTGATGCTTTTTTTTTTTTAAAGATTTTATTTATTTATTTGAGAGAGAGCAGGAGAAAAAGCATGGGCAGGGGGGTGGGGCATAGAGAGATGGAGGAGCAGACTCCTCACTGAGCAGGGAGCCAACACAGGACTCAATCCCAGAACCCTGGGATCATGACCTGAGCTGAAGGCAGAGGCTTAACTGACTGAGCCACCCAGGCGCCCACCTCTGATGCTTTTTAATGTTTCTAAAATTATTCAATACTTGTAATAAAGCCAGCATCCAGTGCGCTTAGGAGCTTTATAGGACTGGGACAATGGAAAGCTAAATTTTTTTTTCCAGTTTTGCTATTAAGATTCTTATTTGTAATTCTGTTATCCTTTTCTTTAATAAATTTTAGACATTAAATATAATTGGAAGTCAAAAGTTCGAAGTATGTTACTAGAGCTGAGAGGGAGACGGAGGGAGGGAGGGAGAGAGAGAGAGATTGATATTGATTGATTGACTGATTGAGGGGTAGTATTGGTAAGGTGAGCCTGTCCTATGGTAATATAATATAATCTTCGTATATAGGCTTTACAAGTGTACCGTTAAATCTTCACGTAAACATGGAAACAAGGACATGATAGAATGAATGAGTTAAATCTATAGGTTATTTTAGAATCTTATTTTATCTTGTTATTTAAAAATGCCTTTTAAACCTTAATCCACCAGAAGTGCTTAAAAGAACCCCCCAAAATCACTTATTCTAACTTGTCTAATGTTTTCTTCCTTGGTATACATTCATACAAAGTGATCAAAAAGTGGGTATTAGATAATAAATGTGAAACTGTAAAATTTATAACATGGCTAACCAATCTCATCATTTAGACAGAACATTTTTTTATTTATTTTTTAAATACAGTGGTATTGCTCCCTACTTCATTCTACCTTTAGCACTGGGGAGGAGTAGTTTGGGGTCCCAAAATGCTGTGTGAGACACTGTCTTATTTCACAATACAGCAAAGAAACGAACAGCAAAGCCCAGGTTGAAGGAAAGGAGAACATGAGACAGTGAGACTTTAGGAGAATTACTTAGGATGACACAGGGAAGGGAATTTAGGTTTTCTTAAATTCAGTGCTGATAACAGATTCTATTTGGTCAGGAAACCTGAGTTATGCTATAAATATAGTATCCTGTGTTCTAATTTTATTGGACAGAGCCTATCACTGTCTTCTTGCTTAGTATAGATCCTAAGATTACTGTTCAAATTAAATTACAGTGGGCAGCTTCGGTCACCCATGGCTAACTTACGTAAGCAGGTTAGTCATTTGAATGAAAACTTGTCTAGGCCACAAAACCACCACATTTCCACATAAAGTAGGTGTATCCCTCTCTGTTGAAGTGGAGTTGGTATTTGACTCTAAAAATAAGCCTGCATTGTGGTAAAAATCTAACCCATTTGTTTGTCCAAATCATGTGAAGAAAATCAGCTTTGACATGGCTTTTAAGTATAGGCAAGAATCTTCTATATGTGTCAAAAAGGATTAGGAGTCACCTCGTTTCAAGATTTTTGTGATAATTTTAGGACATTTTGAAGTCTAAAGAAAACTTTAAAATAATTGTAGATGCTCTATTAGAATACGGGGGGGACTTGAGGGTAGGGACGAGAGTTTGTGAACTGGGGAAGTTATAGATGTACACAGCGCAGAGGAGACAGACTCAGAACACTGAGGGGGAGAGAGGAAAGCAGTGAACTAAGAATTAATAGCATGTCCAGCCAAGCCCCAGTAGCATGGGTTCTGTGACTGAGTTATTTGTAGGGTAGTTGATAAGCTCCCTTAAATATGCAGAGCAACAAGTTTAGATAGATTTTTAGAGAGCAAAGGAAGTTAAGCCAGGAGGAGCACTGAAAATAACAAGGCAATGCAAAAGGAGAGACCTACACCTAAGTGCCCTAGTTACGGACTTGTTTGTTTCTGACAGAATTCCAGCTCTCGCTTTGCTTATTTGGGTGATTATCATATAAAATATCTAGGACATTATTTGTATTTCCTTGAAGCCAGTACCAGCAATGCCTATCGTCCTGTGATAAAAAGTGTTGTAGAACGTAACAGTAACGAAAACACTCATGTAATAGATAAAATGTGCTTATTTATGATTTACAGCTCTCCTGCCCTCATCCATCACAGGTGTTTGTTTTCTAATTTCCCCAGTTTGAGATGCTCCTCTAGCATAATAACTACATTGTAATAAATAATGTCTTTAAAATCATCCCTTCAGTATATTCCTTACAGGAATTAGTCCTTCATGGCTAAAGAACTTTTAATATTCAACTGTCATAAAAGCTTTCTTTAGTGGATCTAATGTGTAGTTTTGATTAAGACGTGTTGCAAGTTTTATAGCAGCCCAATGAGTAAACAGTTCATATCAAAAAAATTTAAAGTAACAAAGTAAGAGTAACCACTTGGTATTTAATAGGGAAATGAGACATTTGAGAAGAGTCAGATATTTAGCTCTGATGTGTACCTCCACCTCTAAGAGACCTGATGGTAATATATTTAGATCTTGCCTTGAGGAAGTTACTTTCTGTGTTTTTAAGATCTTACTGGCCTCTAGTGGCAATATGGTGCTATCCTTTAGATATTTTTAATTTTTGTGCGTGACTAGAAATAAAGCCATTTGGAAGACACTGGCTGATAATAGCTTCATTCTTTGTCTGGGGTCAGCAGTACTCTCAAAGTGTACATACAACGTCATCTTCCTGAAGACGAGAGGTTCTCTCTTTTTTTCTTGTCTCTGAGTCATCCCCACCTCTTTATTTTGAATGTTAGTTTAGCTGTGAAGCAACCTCCCATTGTTTTAGTACATGTACAGTGGTGATTACTGCGTCAGGTTTGTGCTAACAATTCTTTCTAGGGTTTCAGCCTTCTTTTCTGCAGACTGAAGCACCAATTTTCCCCTCTGTTTATAATAGTTTATTTTCTTCAAAGCAAGTTGTTTTCAACTTAGCATTTAGATTCATGTTTAAAACTCTTTAATTCAATTTTGAAGAATTTTACATTTGAAATACTAGTCTACTAAGTAAGCACGATACTGATTTCTCACTTTTGTTTTTCATATTTGTCACTTAGATGTCAAGGGGCCACCTACCCATCGTCTGTCTTGTGGCCAGTCACCCTACACAGAGACCACAACATGGGAGCGGAAGTATTGCATCCTCACAGACAGCCAGTTGGTGTTGCTCAACAAGGAGAAGGAGGTGAGATGGATATTTCTGAGGAAAGCTACTTCTCTTTCTTTTTTTTTCTTTTTTTTAAGGTTTTATTTATTTATTTGACAGAGAGAGACACAGCGAGAGAGGGAACACAAGCAGGGGGAGTGGGAGAGGGAGAAGCAGGCTTCCCACCAAGCAGGGAACCCGATGCGGGGCTCGATCCCAGGGCGCTGGGACCATGACCTGAGCCGAAGGCAGACACTTAATGACTGAGCCACCCAGGCGCCCCGCTACTTCTCTTTCTGACCAGATTCCTGAAAGCTAGTTTTTATTTGCATTTTGTTGTGTGACATTTATAGAAATGGAGGCTGTATGAATGATAAATTATAAGTATAGGCATACCTCCTTCTATTGAACCTCACTGTATTGCACTTGGCAGGTATCACATTTTAACAGTTTGAGGGTTTGTGGCAAGCCTGTGCTGAGCAAGTCTGTTGGAGCCATATCTCCAGTAGCATATGCTCATTTCGTGTCTCTGTGTCGCATTTTGGTAATTATCACTTCAAGCTTTTCCATTATTATCGTATTTGTTATGGTGATCTATGATCAATGATCTTAGATTGATGTTACTGTTGTAATCATTTTGAGGCACCATGAACCATACCCATCTAAAATGGTGAACTTAATTGATAAGTGTGTATGTTTTGACTGCTCTGCCAATGGCTGCCCCCATCTCTCTCCCTCTTCTCTAGCCTGTCTGAGATTCCCTGAGACACAATATCGAAATAGGCCAGTTAATAACCCTGCAATGGCCTCTAAGTGTTCCATGTGAAAGGAGGACTCTCACATCTCTCACTCTAAATGAAAACCTAGAAATGAGTAAGCTTAGTGAGGGAGGCATGTTGAATGCCAAGTGAGGCTGAAAGCTAGGCCTCTTGCACCAAACCAACTTATGAATGCAAAAGAAAAGTTCTTGAAGGAAATTAAAAGTGCTACTCCAGTGAACATAGGAGTGATAAGAAAGTGGAACAGCCTTAAAAAAAAAAAAAAAAAAAAGAAAAGAAAAAAGAAAAAGAAAGTGGAACAGCCTTATTGCTGAGACAGGGCAAGTTTCAGTGGTCTGGATAGAGGATCAAACCAGCCATAACATTTCCTTCAGCCAGAGCCTATTCCAGAGCAAGGCCCTAACTCTCTTCAATTCTGTGAAGGCTGAGAGAGGTGAGGAAGCTGCAGAAGGAAACGGGAAGCCAGCACAGGTTGGTTCGTGAGGTTTGAGGAAGGAAGGAAGCCTCCTCCAGTACATGAAAGTTCAAGGTGAAGCAGCAGGTGCTGATGCAGAAGCTGTAGCAAGTTCTCCAGCAGATCTAGCTAAGATCATTCCTGAAGGTGGCTACACGACACAACAGATTTTCAGGGTAGATGAACAGCCTTCTGTTGGATGAAGATGCCACCTAGCACTTTCATAGCTACAGAGGACAAGTCAGTCCTGGCTTCAAAGTTTCCAAGGACAGGCTGACTCTCTTGTCAGGGGCTCATGCAGCTGGTGACTTGAAGTTGCAGCCAGTGCTCATTTCCCATTCTGAAAACCCTAGAGCCTATAAGAATCATGCGAAATCTACTCTGCCTGTGGTCTAGAAATGAAACAACAAAGCCTGGATGACAGCACATCTGTTTACTACACGGTTTCCTGAAATATTTTAATCCCACTGTTGAGATCTCCTGCTCAGGAAAGAAGATTCCTTTCAAAGTATGACTGCTCACTGACAATGCACCTGGTCCCCCAAGAATCCTAATGGGGATGTATATCAAGATTCATGTTGTTTTAATTAACGCAGTGTCCATTCTGCAGCTCATGGATCAGAGAGTAATTTTGACCTTCAAGTCTTATTCTTTAAGAAATACATTTCATGGGTGGCTCAGTCAGTTAAGCGACTGACTCTTGATTTCGGCTCAGGTTATAGTCTCAGGGTCGTGAGATCCAGCCTCAATGCCTAGCACAGAACCTGCTTAAGATTCTTTCTCCCTCTTCCTCTGCCCCTTCCCCCACCTGTGTGTGTGCTCATGCTCTCTCTCTCAAAAAAAAAAAAAAAAACACAAAAAAACAAAACCCGAAAACTACATTTCATAAGGCTATAGCTGCCAAAGATGGATCTGTGCAAAGTAAATTGAAAACCTTCTGGAAAGGATTCACCATTCTAGATGCCTTTAAGAATGCCTGTGATTCATGGATGGGAACAGGTCAAAATATCCACATTAACAGAAGTTTGGGGACAAAGCTGATTCAAACTCTCATGGATGACTCAGGGATTCAAGACTTCAGAGGAGGAAGCAACCGTGGATGTCATCGAAATAACAAGAGAACTAGACTTGGAAGTGGAGCCTGAAGATGGGACTGAAGTGCTGCAATCCCATGGTAAAACTTGAATGGATGAGGAGTCTTTCTTGGGGATAAGCAAAGAAAGTGGTTTCTTTTTTTTTTTTTTTAAGATTTTATTTATTTGAGAGAGAGAGAGAGAGAGCACATGAGAGGGGGGAGGGTCAGAGGGAGAAGCAGACTCCCTGCTGAGCAGGGAGCCCGATGCGGGACTCGATCCAGGGACTCCAGGATCATGACCTGAGCCGAAGGCAGTCGCTTAACCAACTGAGCCACCCAGGCGCCCAAAGAAAGTGGTTTCTTGAGATGGGATCTACTCCTGGTGAAGATGCTGTGAAGACTGTTGAAATGACTACATAGGATTTAGAATATTATATAAATGTAGATGATAAAGCAACAGCAGGGTTTGAAAGGACTGACCCCAAGTTTAAAAAGTTCTACTCTAGGGTCCCTGGGTGGCTCATTCAGTAAAGTGTCTGCCTTCGGCTCAGGTCACGATGCTGGAGTCCCAGGATGGAGTCCCAGGATGGAGTCCCAGGATGGAGTCCCACATCGGGCTCACTCCTTGGCAGGGAGTCTCTGCTTCTCCCTCTGATCCTCCCCCCTCTCATGTGCGCGCTCTCTCTCTCTCTCTCTCTCTCTCATTCTCTCTCTCTCAAATAAATATCTTTAAAAAAAAAGAGTTCTGTGGGTAAAATGCTATCAAACAGCATCGAATGCGACAGAGAAATTGAGAAAGGAAGAGTCCATTGATGTGGCAAACTTCATTGTTGTCTTACTTTAAGAAATTGCCACAGCCACCCCATCCTTCAGCAACCCCCACCCTGATCAGTCACAGCCATCAACATCGAGGCAAGGCCCTCCATCAGCAAAAAGATAATGACTCCCTGAAAGCTCAGATGATGGTTAGCATTATTTGGTAATAAAGTTTTTTAAAATTGAGGTATGTACATTGTTTTTTAGACATACTGCTATTGCACATTTAATAGACTACAGTATAACGTAAACACAATTTTTATGTGCACTGGAAATCCAAAAATCCATTAGACTGGCTTTGTTTTAGTGATCTGGAACTGAACCTGTATGCCTATAAGTCTAAAGGGTTGCTCGCATCATGATGATATCCAGTTGTCATGAAGGAACGAGTTCAGCAAGATAGGGTTGGATTTTCACTGAGGAACAGTGAAATAGATATTGAGTTGAATATTTTGGAATGAGAACAGATTGGATTTGGTAGACCTGGCTCCAAAAATTGCTCGGAAGAGCTATGGGACGTGAAGTCCGTGTAGCTACTGTAACAGATGGCACTCTCAGGGATTCATTGAGAGAGGTTTAATGAAGGGACTATTGACAGAGACATGGACAGCATAAGGGACCCACCAAAGAGTGTGAAGCACCATGAACTAGTAACAGCAGAAATCTTGTTATCACCCTAGACTTTTCAGGGCCAAGGAGGGAGCGGTGCTTCTGGAAACCAGAGGATGGGTTGCACGAGAAGGCTGCTTGGCAGTTGCTGTAGCACTACACAGAAGAGCACGGCTTCTGCCCAAACAAAGATGGCCAGCAGGGAGGAAGCAAAGGAGGAGAAACCCTCCAGCTCTTTTCCTGCCTTCTGATTTCTTGCCAGTTGTTACCTACTAGCCAGACGTAACTTGAAGCCAGAGGAAAACAAGATTGCTCTTGCACCAGAGGGAGAGAAGGGCCGCGGGTACATCTGGAGAGGTTAACAGAATGTAGTTAGCCCGTCATCAAGCTCTAGGTAAACTCTCTGTCCTAAATGAAGAAAACCCTTGAGCTTATCATATGCTGTTTACTACTCTACTCAAACTGTGACAGTGTACAAGTCCTTCCACATCCAAATGACTCATCTGCTTATTGCTGATCTATCAGAGAGTTGAGATCATTCTGATTTGGGAGGTCCATAACCCCGCTTTACCCCCTACCTCCACAGCATAAAAAAAATGAGTGAATATGATCTTGACAGAGAAGAGGGATTAATGGGAGGGAAGGAGAAGAAAAGATCTGGCTCAACAAAGGACAAAGATTACTTGCCAAAAATAGAGGTAAATACCTAAAAAGCTGTAGGTAAAATATCAGTTTAGTAAGTCATCCTTCCTGAGAAGTGAGTTCAAGGGGAGCAGTGAACAGCAAGTACGTTTCTCAGCTCTTGGCTATGGATCCCTATCTCCCTTTTCTCTTCTTCTTCTCTGTCCCTTTTCTTTTCTGTCCCTTCTCTTGCTCAGCAGTCTTTAATATAGTAAAGCCAAGGTAATAACAAGAAAAGAATTTTAGTTCCTTTATTTTAGTTCTTTTTTTTTTTTAAACGATTTTATTTATTTATTTGACAGAGAGAGAGACAGTGAGAAAGGGGAACACAAGCAGGGGGAGCGGGAGAGGGAGAAGCAGGCTTCCCGCTGAGCAGGGAGCCCGATGTGGGACTCGATCCCAGGACCCCAGGATTATGACCTGAGCTGAAGGCAGACGCTTAACGACTGAGCCACCCAGGCGCCCCTCTTTTATTTTAATTCTTACTTCCGAGGGCCTAGCTCAGGTGCTCTCTATGATGCTTATTCTTTTTCTCCATCTACTGAAAAATCTGCCTTACTTTTGTTACCATCTCCCTACCTGTGACCCTCTTCCAGTATTTTAAGTTTTATTTTTTTATTTTTATTAAGTTTTATTTTATTACAATAATGTAATAAAGGTCAGCCTTTTCTGAGATAGTCTAGTTCATGTTGCTGTGTTTATATTAAGTTAATACATAATAAAAATTGGTGGAGTGAATATTAGTATAAAAGATTTCTAGTTATCCGATTTGAATAAACAGATAATTGAAAATGTTCATTTTAACCACCCTGCTTTGTCAGCAGTCATTTATCAGAGCTATTAATAAGGAGTGTTATGAATAGATCATTTGCTATCTTTCTGCCCTTATCTACCTTTTATTCAATTTAGTACTGTAAGAAATTAAATAGTGTCAGGATAGAGAGCATAAGGTCAAGAAACATGCCTTATCTAGAACCAAAATGAAATCCACTGATTAAAGATTACTGATGAATTGAGTATTCCAGGGCTGGGCCCCCCCTTTGTCTCATAAAATAACTGTCCATGAAGAGTAACTTTCGGAAACAATATCTTGCATACTTTTCTTATTTTTATGCCAGTCATCCTGAGTAGCCGTGGACAAATGGGGAACCCCTCATCTCCCACAGTCTGTATATGGCTCTGTAAATCCTCTTTTCTGTCCCTGCGTTCTGCTCATCTTTTACCACCTCTTAAAACCCTATCGCTATACCCTCTGCAAGCCACAGTCCATCATCAGCAAACCCAGCTGTTTCTTCCAGCTGTTCTTTGTAGGCATCCCTTAACTTCTTGGTTTCAAGAGAATCTGTGTTTTCCCTGAGAACACTATCTTCTGTGAGGTCCTGTCAAGTGATGGCTGTTTTTCTCCCACAGCCCTCATACCACACTGCCTGTAGTAGTTGTTCTTCCTCTTTCTGACTGCTTCCTGCCCTCCCTCATTTTCCCTAAAAAGTCCAAATCCTGCTTCTCCTCTTCCAACCCCCCAGTCATTCCTTTTCATTTTTTGTTGATTTGAGCTCCTGGCTCATTATCATTAGCTTCAACACTACTTTGGCCTTATTTTGTGATGATTCCAAAATCTGCAGAGACGCTTCTTCCAACACACTGGGTCTGAGATCCTTGACCTCTCTCCTCCAAGAATCTTTTCCTCTACCCCGCCTCATTGCTACAACTTCTTCATATGCTCAATTTCACTCATTTTACACTCTCCTCATCACCTTCTGCCTTTCTAGCTCATCCCTTATTCCAACAATCCTTCAGTCCTTTTGAGACCCATGGTCCATTGATGCTATAACCTTTTCTGACCCTTAGACCTCTGATACCCTCTCTTCCCTCTTCACCCAGCCTGAATTCCATGGTCAGCCATTCTGATCACTCCCTTGCATCCTATTTCCCTGCCCTTCTCATGCATTATCATGCTTGCTCGGCAATGCGACAGCTCAGTCAAATCCTGCCCCTCTTCTGTCTTGCCCTGCTTCCATGCAGCATAATGTGTCTGCAGAAGATCCATCATGCTGACGGTCTTTAAACTAATAGCTGCAAACCTCATGTGAGCCCCTAATGCTGCGTGGAAATCACAAAACATTTTCCTAGCTTAATTATTGTCCAGCTCTCCTGAACTAATGCTTCTCAATCTATGTGTGGTGAAGGACCAGTGTTTTCTCCACCTGACTGTGAACAAAATACAATAAAATGAATAGTTAAGAAAATTGAAATTTTAAAAAGATGTAAATATACAAGTCCCAATTTTTAATTAGATTTAACCAAAATTAAATTATAATTCAACAAATATACACAGAATAACCATAACACAGGACAAGAAGAAATAAAATCATGAAAATTGTACATGTTCATGGAAAGTGAGCTGTACAGTGAAACCCATTGATCACATGAGGCACACTTCTCAATTTCTGCACTGTTAAATTATTTATTGCAGACCAGTAACAGTTTACACAAGACCTTGGACCACACTTTGAGTAGCACAATCCAAAATGATTTCTTTTTTTTTTTTAAGATTTTATTTATTTATTAATGAAAGACAGAGAGAGAGAGAGGCAGAGGGAGAAGCAGGCTCCCAAGGAGCAGGGAGCCTGACGCGGGACTCGATCCCAGGACCCTGGGATCACGACCTGAGCCGAAGGCAGACCCTTAACCATCTGAGCCATCCAGGCGCCCCAAAATGATTTCTAAAATGACTTTTTCTCAGGGCCTCTGGATGGCTCGGTCAGTTAAGTGTCTGTCTTCTGCTCAAGTCATGATCTTGGGATCCTGGGATTAGGCTCTCTGCTCAGCGGGGAGTCTGCCTCTCTCTTTCCCTCTGTGCATGCGCTCTCTCTGTCTCTCACTCTCTCTCAAATAAATAAATAAAATCTTTTTTTTTAAGATTTTATTTATTTGACAGAGAGAGACACAGCGAGAGAGGGAACACAAGCAGGTGGGAGTGGGAGAGGGAAAAGCAGGCTTCCCACCGAGCAGGGAGCCTGATGCGGGACTCGATCCCAGCATCCTGGGATCATGACCTGAGCCGAAGGCAGATGCCTAACGACTGAGCCACCCAGGCGCCCCCAATAAATAAAATCTTTTAAAAAAATTATAAAATGACTTTTTTTCACATCTCCTCTATTCTAATCCTTTCTCTCTTACCCTCTTATAGCTGGTTACTTTGCTGTGTATTTCGCTGAGAAAATTCAAGCACCCAGAAGAGAACTTCTGCATACTTCATTACCATATACCATGTCTGCCCATCCACCAGCAAGCATTTCCCTATATCCTGATTTGTCTCTCTTAACTATGGTTGACCTGTCTACAATCCAGTGGTCAGCCCCTCCACGTGTGTGCATTCCATTACTTCTCGCCTATTCAAGTATGGATCACTAGCAATTCTCCCCTGCTTCTTTTATGTCTTTAATTTTTTGCTCTCTACTGGATCATTCCCCATCAGCATGCTATTATTTTTCCCATCTTAAGTGAAGAAATAAGCCTGGATTAATCTCACTCCTTTTTCTCTGCATCCCTTAACACTAAAAATTCTTGAAAACTTTTAAACCCATTGTCTCTAATTCCTCTTCTCTCATTCTCTGCTCCATCAGATTCTTACACCACTTATACTCTTGTTAAGCTCGCTGGTGACCTCCACCTCACTAAATGAAGGGGTCAGTTCTCCATTCTCATCCTACTTCATCTATCAGTGGCATTTGATACAGTTATTACTCCTTCCTTCTAGAACCACTTTCTTCTCTTGGCTTCTATGACCTCATGCACTCTTAGTTTTCCTCCTGCCTCTCTGGAGTCATCCCTCCTCCTGAGTCATCTTTGCAGATTTCTCTTCTCTTTAAATCCTAACAGGGGAGTGCTGCAGAGTTCAGTCCTTGGGCCTCACTTCTTTAGAATCTCATCCAGTCTTAAGACTTTCAGTACCCTCTAGTGCTGTGATTCCTAGTTTTACATCTCAGGTCTATACCTCTCTCTCCTCTAGACCCATATATCCATTTCCTATCACACCCCTACTTGGAGAAATAGTCATCTCTAACATGCCTCACACTGGACCCCTAATTTTCCCTCCCAAACCTGCCAGAGGCCATCTCTGTCTCCATTAATGGTAACTCCATTCTTGTAAGTTTTCAAGGCCAGAAACTTCCCCAACTCACTCTGTCCCAGCCATTCTGGTATTGTTAGGATTCTTGAGCATCAGCATGTTCCTGCCTCAAGGCCTTAGCCTTGCTTTTCCCTCAAATATTTGTGTGACTCACATCCTCCCCTCCTTCAGCTCTTTACTTACATTACACCTGCTCACCTTCTCAGTAAGGCCCACCCTGACCAACCTATTTAAAATTACAACCCCTCCTCATATCGCCCATCTAAAACTTTGATCTAATTACTTGGCTCTGATATTTTTTTCCCCATAGCATTTACCACCTTCTGAAATGCCTTATAATTAATTTATTATGTTTATTGTATCCCTTCCCCTATGAGGATGTAAGCTTTAGGGCAGGGATTTTGTCTGTTTTGTTCGGTGCTGTTTTCCTCAGTGCTTAGAAAAGTTTCCGACACCTAAGTAAATTCTCAATAAATATTTGTCCAATAGATTTTTTAAAAGGCAAATTATAAACTTTGATCCTGAATAGCCATTTCCTTAATATAAATTTGAGACTTTTCTATCTTTTCCTTCTATGTTATAAATCTTCCCAGAACATGAGGCTTAATTCCATATTTTTTCTAAAACTAGGTAATAAAAAAGGAGAAAAATAATCCATGAGGTACTTTTCCATTGTTGAATATTTGATTCATTTTTATTTATTTATTGAGCATCTATTTTGTGTGCAGTATTGTGGTTGCAAAACTGTAGTCTATTTGGGGACACATTGAGGTAAATTAAAAGCCATAAAACTCAACAGAGGTGATAGCTATACACCACTGTGAATGTACTAAATGTCACTGAATTATTCATTTTAAAATGGTTAATTTTAGGTTAAGTGAATTTCACCTCAATAAATTATTTCAAAAATTATAATATAACCATAAGGGAAGGATTAACTGACATATTGCCTGGGTGGGTTGTGATGTGAAATGAAGAACGCCAAGAAAGATTTTACAGAGAAATTTATGATTGAGCCATGTCTTTAGGGACAAATAGAAGCTCAGCTGGAGGAAAAGTAGGGAAGGATAGTCCAAGTATGTGTAAGGATACAAAATCAAGAAACATAGCTCTTTGGCAAACTGCAAAATGTTCAGAATTTTTGGAATAAAGTTTGCAAGAGGAGAAAAAAATAGCTGATAGCTGGCAAGAACGCAATAATAAAGTGCCTTGAAGGCCATGCTAAAGAATTTGGATGTTATCCTGGAAATGATTTAGACCATGGAAGGGTATTTAACAGGGCAGTAACATCATCAGATTTGCTTCCTAGAAAAGTAACTCTGTTGATCATATGGAAAATTGAGTGAAGGGATTGGAAGGAACTACATGAGTACATGAGAAGTAAGATTATTACAGTAGACCTGGTAAGGGATGATGAAGGGATGATGAGGGTACAAAGCAGATACAGAGACAGTTTAATGCCCCGAGACAGGTGTGTTCTGCCATTAAGTTGGAAAAACTGGTTTAAATCTCTGATAAAATGTAAAGCCATTGCTATGCCTGCTACTTAAATGATAAACTTAATATATTGTTAATTTCATTACAGGAAAGGATTAGAAAGCCACTTTTTTGGTGGAAGGATCAGAGTATGCTGTCACGCTTCTACCTTTCACCCACATTATCATGAAGAGTATAACACTTACCTTTGGAATTATGCATTGAAAATTTAGAATTCACTGAAACAAGGAGTTTAAGGGATTTCCTGCTAAAATTACCTAAAAAGGCTGTTTTAAACCTTAATCAACTAATCACCAGGGTGTTTATTGCTGTGTTCAAAAGATAATTAAGAGATTCTATAAGGATTTAAACTGAAGCCTTAGCCAGGCACTGCTGGAATGTGGGAGGATTATATTAGTCTAGTATCACTCATGTATTCAGTGTGTGGGATCTTTTAGTGCTCTCTCTTAACTCTGCATGTTTCCTGTCAGAAATGGGAACAAGTCAGCTTGGGGGATATACATGGGAAGAGTGTTAAATACACCACTTACCAACTTGAGAATATAACAGAAGGGTAGGTCTGGGCAGAACGCTGAAAGAGAAAGAGAAGTCTGCCAGGAGTATCACCTTGAGAAATGACTCATTGGTTCAGTAAATTGCTTCATGCAAATTGTGCCAAATAGACATTGCTTATGTGTTATGAAATATACTTTCCTGCCCGGATGCCAGCAAAGCACCCAGCTGGCTTGGCACCAACCCAGTTCAAAGAGGGTGTAGGAGGCCATTTGAATTCCATTTTGCTTGCAAGAGATAAGACCAAGTAAACGAGAGATTAAGGAGTGGAGGGAAATGGCAGAGAGGACAATCATGAACCCCTTCGGGGTACAGCCAGCATAAAAATACAAAAGAAAGCTGAATTTGTGAGTTTCTTTCTTTTGGCAATAATAAGCCATTCGGAAGGATAAACCTGGCTCCATTTTTTTCTCCATTCAGACTCTACTTTCTGTAGTTGGAATTTTGAAAGCTGGATGGTAGCGTATAGGCAGCAGGGTAGTAATAATGTAATTTAAAAATATCTTTGAATATTTTTATTGCTTTTGGAAAGCAATACTTACACTCAGATATATTGATGAAAATAGCATTTAGGCTTTGTGCAAACAGCCAAAAATCAACTATTATTTATCCTGGGGTAATATTTCCTTCAGAACCACTTACAGATTATTCAGCAGATACATAATGTGCCCCTGTATTGTGCATTCACTAGTTAGGAGTTACAAAGAATAAAACAGTTCCTTCCCCTCTCTAGCCCCCATACCAAACTTTGTTGTGGAAATCAGACAGATTTTAAATGGCATTTGATAAATAGCACAAGTAAGCTTGGTAGAATAAAAGAAATAAATTCATTTATTCTAAAGGACTGTAGTCTGTGTTATTAAGATGCTATTGGCAATGGGACATGACCAAGGGAAGCTTAAATAAGGAAGCGATTTGATCAAAGCTATATGTTATGAATATGATCAAAGCTATATGTTATGAATATTAATCTGTGGAATGTCTTGGAAAAGGGAGAGACAGGAAGGAGACAGACCAAGGAAGAGACAACCATTCCTCTGATCTAAAAACTAGAATAGTTTCCCAGTGCTTCCTGAATTATGTTTGACCTGGTATTAAAACCCTCCCAATGCAATCATAATATATTTTGGTGTTCTATAGTCTACCACACTTCTAGAGGCTCTTGCTAAATTGGCCTACCCCCTGTTCCAAAACAAAGCAAAAGTCATAGGTTTACAACTTCTTGGCGGATGTTAGGTTTTTTCCTTTGCCTAACATGGCCCCCATCTCTAGCTATCAAATTTTCATTCATTCATTTGTGGATTGGAGCTATTTTAAGGTTTGGGGATTGACTTTCAAGGTATAAGCTATTGACTTGGAAGCTACTGACAAGATATTAGTTGTACAAATGAGTAATTATAATTCAATGTAATAACTGACAGAGAAGGATCTATTATTGGAGGAACCTCAAGGAGGTATACCTTAACTTTCCCTTAGGGGATTAGTGGAAGGGGAAGATTTCTGGAAGAGGTGATGCCTGTCCGAAGGGTTAAGATGAATAGGAGTTTGCTTGGCAGGTATAGATAAGAAACTAAGGAAAGATATTTCAGGCTGAGAGAACCAACTAAGCAAAGCACTGAGCTACAAAATAGGGAATATATTAGGGAAATGCAAGCAATTTGGTATTCCTAGAATTTAAAATCTGAATGAAGTGGCCAGATTGTAGAAAACCTGGTATACTGTATTAGGGAGTTTGCACTTACTCTATAAGATAGTAGTTTTAAAACACTCTTTTAGCAGAACCTTTGCTTTGTGGAGAAGCTTATGCAGAAGCCCTATATAGCAGATAAACACAGAATTATGCTCTGGTGGAAGCAGAGAGATACCTCCCTGTCATCACAAACTTCCACACACAAACATACTGTCACGCCTTGGAAAACCACTGCTAGAGGTGAAGGAGAACAATTGAAAGGCTTTAAGCCTCACAATGATATGATCAAATCTGCATTTTGGAAATACTCTGATGACAATGTAGAGGATAGATCTAAGGGGCAGAACATCACCAATGAAGAAACCATATTAGTAGTTTGGATAAGAGATGATAAGAGGTTTTGGCACCAGCCGTGATGGACTAACTGATACAAGACTTGCCCTCCTATTAGAAAAAAAACCACCATAAAACTAGAGATTATATGTATTTATATATAATGTTTTCAGGCATTGGACAGTACACAGCCAAAGACAGTGATCATCTCCATTGCCTTGGCTGTCTGCTGTGTACCATTTCCCAACTGTGCTCTTCTATTTGAAGTCCAAGCATAGTGCAGTAGTCCCACTGAACTGAGGAGGCAGAGAGCAGAATTCTACAGGTGAAGGTGCTAGAATCTGCTGGAAAGGATACTGGCAAGTCTTTGGCCAAGGGCCAGACTACACATGCTCAGGGCAAGACTACCTAGGTTTTCCAGAGAGCGACTGAAGTGTTGAGAACAAAATAGAGATACTAGTGTTGTACTGAACAATGACAGAGACCTGCACTGCCAGTGAGAAACCTCTTTAAAGCCTTACCACCCCAGGCATCCAGCTGAGAGACCAGAAAGATCCTGCCTGAGAAATGCAGAAGTTGAGATTTAGTAAAGCTAAGTGATTTTATTTATGTCTCCACATTTATACCTCCACACCACATAGTACTGGTGGTCAAGGATTAGTAAACAAATAATTATAGCTGGAGGCCCTGAGAATAGATCAGTGGTTCTCAGCTTTGCTTGCACATTAGAGTGACCTGGGAAATTTTAAAAATTTCAATACCCAGGCTACACTCCAGCCCCTGAACTCAGAATGCCTAGGAGTGGTCTAGGCGTCAGTGTTTTTTAAAGCTCCCTTAGGTGATTATAATTTGCAGCCAAGGTTGAGAACCTCTCTTAGGGATGACACTTTGAGAAGCTTAGCCAGGATAGGAAGGAAAGAAACACCACCTTAGGGCAGCGATTCTCAGCCCTAGTAAGCATACAAATCAATTGCAGACATGTTAAAACTTGGGTTTCTGGGCTGCACCCCCAGAGTTTCTGATTTGGTAGTTTGGGGTAGGGCCTGAGGATGTGTGTTTCTTTCTTTCTTTCTTTCTTTTTTTTTTTTTTTAAAGATTTTTATTTATTTATTTGACAGAGAGAGAGACACAGTGAGAGAGGGAACACAAGCAGGGGGAGTGGGAGAGGGAGAAGCAGGCTCTCCGCTGAGCAGGGAGCCTGATGCGGGGCTTGATCCCAGGATCATGACCTGAGCCGAAGGCAGATGCTCAACGACTGAGCCACCCAGGCGCCCCGAGGATGTGTATTTCTAACAAGTTCCCCAGGTGATGCTGATGCTGGGGCATGGACACCCACTTGCTTTGAGAGCCACTACTTAAGGAGATAAGAAAGCTGAGGAAGTATTTTTTTTTCTTGAAAAGGATTAAAAAGT